>NW_027070572.1:0-53414 GCF_002906115.3 Quercus suber | reverse complement strand
CCTTCATCAATTGGTCGTTGATGGATCGGTAAGGCACACGGTCTGACAGATGGTATCAGAGCCAGGTCATAGGTTCGAGTCGTTGGAGCCGCATTTGAGGGACGGATTGTGAGGATTCACAATTCACTCCAATACCAATGGGCTAAGTCTGCGAATCGAATGCTATAAAAGATTTGTGCCCCCTCATCCTTCACCAATTGGTCGTTGGATGGATCGGTAAGGCACACAATCCGACACAGCATGTTACGCACTTTCCCATGGGTTGAGCCCAAGTTCAATGTCTGTTTAGGGTAAAATCCCTCATGTTATTGTAGTGAGAAAATAAGGCAAAAATAACTAAATAGCCTTAATTTTTAAACTATAGAGCTAAACAGTCTTATATTCAAAATTAAGTTATTTTAGCCATTTTCCATAGAAAATAACAGTGAAAACAATAATAAATAAACTCTATTATCTCCTCTCTCAACTCATAAATCTATCAAAAAGAAGAAATATATAGTGCCCATTGGATTGGGCGTCTGATTCTAAGAGTCTGCGTTTTCCTCTTTTTTTTGGTCAACTTTTACAGACAAGGTACTGTAGCGGCACTGTTCACGGGACCCACATCTACTTTATTCAAAAAAAAAAAAGGGTCCCACGACACTATTCACACATTTAAAAATTATTTTGCTACAGTATTTTCAGTTTTCAGTTGTATCCAAATGACATATAGACAAATCTGTTTTTCTTTTTCATGACACAGGTTTGTGGACATATATTTCTTGTTCTGAAGTACACACTCAAATTAATTTTTCGAAGTTTATGTAATTTTCATATTTTTAGAATTAGAGTTATTACTGCCATAATTTTAGGTATTTTAATATTGTTTAGTCAAATTAGGATTTCAAACATTTTCCTTGCCGCTCCTAGGTTTTGTTTTTCTATTTAAATGCATTGTTGCCTTTAAGAAAATTCAGATTATTATTAATAAAATACACATTGTTTCTGTTTCTTTTCTCTGATATATTTCAATGAATTACCAGCTCGTGGATTCAATGAACCCTACATAAATATTGTCACGCCCCGAACCTAAGTAAGAGCTAGGCACGTGACAATAGCCACACACTTATAAAGTTTACACCCTACAAGTGTGTAAGGCCCTCTTAACAAATAAAGAATTATCCTCAAGAAAATTTATCAATAAAATTAAAAATATCCTCAATAAAGCAATTCTCAAAAGATCTCCAAATAATAATCTTCCAATATCAAATAAAAATAAACTAAATCATTTAAATCCAAAGGAAACACAAATGGCAATCTTAAACATAAAAGTTCAAATTTATTCCATTGATTTCCTAAACTTCATCATGCGCACATCCCAGTGGAAGCCCAAACATATGCTACTCTTCCTGATCAAAATCTGAAAGGAGAAAGAGGGGGGGGGGGGGTGAGTTGACAACTCAATAAGTAACCAAAATCCGAATAAGTTCTATCCAACAATAGTTTGTAAAGTAATAAGATGTAATATGAATCTTCAAAAGCTATGATATGCTATGGGTTTTCAAAAATAGCTAAAGAAGTTTCATAATCTTAAAGTAGTACGTTGCAAATAGATCACATACTTTAATCGTACAATTATATCATAGATGGTTTAGAAAGTAGTTAATTTACCATATATCAAAAGCTATAACTTACAATAGGTTCCAAAAATACATAAACAGTTTTAATGACTCAAAATAGTTAAATATTCAAATGTAATTCATATTCTTAACAATCTTATGACTATGGTCACGCTATATCCCCATGACTGGGCATCAGAGTAAAAAAAAAAAAAAAAAAAAAAAAAAAGATCAAAAACACATCTAGTATATATATATCATACAACGTATCCCCAAATGCCTAATTTCTACCCCTCTCACCATTTAGTTTCATAAATCATTGCCTAAGGATCCAACCTGGCTCTGATACCATAAATATTGTCACGCCCCGAACCTAAGTAAGAGCTAGGCACGTGACAATAGCCACACACTTATAAAGTTTACACCCTACAAGTGTGTAAGGCCCTCTTAACAAATAAAGAATTATCCTCAAGAAAATTTTATCAATAAAATTAAAAATATCCTCAATAAAGCAATTCTCAAAAGATCTCCAAATAATAATCTTCCAATATCAAATAAAAAATAAACTAAATCATTTAAATCCAAAGGAAAACACAAATGGCAATCTTAAACATAAAAGTTCAAATTTTATTCCATTGATTTCCTAAACTTCAGTCATGCGCACATCCCAGTGGAAGCCCAAACATATGCTACTCTTCCTGATCAAAATCTGAAAGGAGAAAGAGGGGGCAGGGGGGGGGGGTGAGTTGACAACTCAATAAGTAACCAAAATCCGAATAAGTTCTATCCAACAATAGGTTTGTAAAGTAATAAGATGTAATATGAATCTTCAAAAGCTATGATATGCTATGGGTTTTCAAAAATAGCTAAAGAAGTTTCATAATCTGAAAGTAGTACGTTGCAAATAGATCACATACTTTAATCGTACAATTATATCATAGATGGTTTAGAAAGTAGTTAATTTACCATATATCAAAAGCTATAACTTACAATAGGTTCCAAAAATACATAAACAGTTTTAATGACTCAAAATAGTTAAATATTCAAATGTAATTCATATTCTTAACAATCTTATGACTATGGTCACGCTATATCCCCATGACTGGGCATCAGAGTACCAATGAATAACCCCCATTGGCTGGGTATCAGAGTACCAATGAATAACCCCATTGGTTTGGGTATCAGAATACCAATGAATAACCCATACCAATGAATAACCCCCATTGGCTTGGGTATCAGAATACCAATGAATAACCCCCATTGGCTGGGTATCAGAGTACCAATGAATAACCCCCATTGGTTTGGGTATCAGAATCAATTCATTGTCAAATTGTCCATAAAAATATATCTTATTCAAATACATATATATATAATCATATATTCAATCTCAAATATATTTGTGATATTTCTATACTCTTTACTTTAAATCAATATAGCTAAAAAACAATGCTTATATATAATTGTGAAAATTCTTTATTCTTTACTTTGAATCAGTATAGCTCAAAACAATTAAATAAATTACATCATATATTCAGTGATCAGATATATTTGTGATAATTCTTTACTTGAAATTAGTAATACAATAGAAATAAAATTGTAACAACTGTAAACAAATTTCAGTAGCTAAATCGCGCAAAATAAAACCAATTAGGATAAGGTTTCAGCTAGCTCACCACAAAGAACTTCTTCCTTACACTTTCTCTAAAATCCTTAGATCTCACCTAACAATTTATAAGCACAATTTACTTAATAATCAAAATAATAAGAATAACTTGCAAGTTACTTGACTAGAAGAGAAACTTCTATAGTACCCAATAATTTCTCACTATTAACTCTCCTACGGTTTCTCTATGGCTATATTCCACATTCTATCATTTGTATTTAATCTATTTGTTTCACGCAAAAATTCCCAAGCACTGTGTAATATAAGACTCTCCTCACACGATTATTTAGGCTAAAAAGTCAAAGCATTCATAATGTTTGAATACTCTGTAAAGCTGAGTAAAAATTTCTAAACAAAAAGTCTTTGTCTCTTATTATCACCGTAGACTCTAAAGTCTAAAAGGCTATTGGACTAATGGTGGTGTAACCAATATAAAGTCTAAAAGGCTATTGGACTAATGGTGGTGTAACCAATAGTCCACTGTTTCTTATAATAATTATTCACAAAGAGTAATATGCACCCAAAGCAACTCCATGCCTAGCAAAGCACCAAAATTTAAGATATTATCGAGGAAGACGTGCAATGAAAAAGGGGTTTTATCGCCTAATTCCAACCCTTCTCTGTTTACCCTTACATCGTAAAACCCATAGAAAATCTTTTTTTTTTTTTGATAATTCCGCTTGGCCAAAAATACCAACATAAAATATACTCTAATTCTAAATAAAGTTTAGATTTGACAAGAAGAGATTTTTAGACTCTTACCTCAGTTGTACAGTCAAATCTTCTATACTTCAGTATTTTGGGTAGTCTCCTCTCTCAAAACATCTATCAGTATACGCTGACTTAAAATTAGACTATGTAAACTAGGGTTTTCAACCTTATTTTCTAAAAAACTCCTTAGTAATATTAATTATAAAAGTTGAACCCATAAATAAAATTACTTAAATACCCCTCCTTTTATTTTATTTTATTTTATTTTTTTCCCGGGTATTACAATAACAATTTAGTTTATATCCCATCAAAGAGAGTATCATGAGTAAATTTTTCAGGCTTCCGCGACACCATTTATGCTTAATTGGATTTGAAGCTTTACACCAATTTATGAACAAAACATAAAAAATTGTTCAGGTTTGGAAGACTAAAAAATCTACTGAAGCTCTAGCTAGTGTTCCACTAACTTTAAATATTGTTAAAGTTTCACTGACTTTGGTTACAGATTTGGATCTTCCATAGACTTTGAAAATTACAGATTTCAGAATTCAGAATTTTTTGTTACGCACTCAGGATAGTATAAATTGAAGACACTATGTTTGTTGATGGTTTTCTTCGGGACCATTCCTTCTCTCACATATCTAGGCAGGAAAATGCTTTAGTGCATGCCTTAGTTCGGAGGACCCAGAAAACAAGAAAACTGGCATTATATGTGGAAGTGAATTGAAGACCCTCTAACACAGTATCACGGTGAGGATTACCACCATAATCAGTCTCAACACCAATCTAATCCCTCATTTACGCTTACTTGGATTGGACGCTTTACATTTTTTTACATTATCATCTCTAGGACGTAGTCCTCCACTAATATGTGAACAAAACCTAAAAAAATGTTTCATGTTTGGTAGACAAAAATTTCTGTTAAAGTTTCAGTCTTCCACCAACTTTAAATGTTAAAGTTTGACTGACTTTGGTAACAGATTTGGATCTTCCAAAGACTTTGAAAATTATGTTCTTGTGGGTCTCTCCGTTTAATTAAAAATTACAGAATTTAGAATTCTTTAATGAGCACTCAGGTCAACAATTGTTTTTTTTCCTCTCCTTTTTTTTCACCCTTTCCCTTTAATTTTCTTTTAACAAATGGATCTATCAATGAACCTCTTGTCTAGTGGCATCTGGTTCCTGTAGTCCTACGTCAAATTATCTTGACTTAGACTTAACTCTATATATAAAAGATGAATTAAACTTCAAAAATCTTCTGAAATGGTCATGAATTAAAATGAACAACATTGTCATTTAAGGGGCATGTAAATAGGATGATATATATTAAAAGGAATTCATTTTATAGTTCAGTATTAGAAATCTAAAAGTTATCTATTGTCATGCCATTTAAAATTTTAAATGGCATGATTCTTTGTACGTTATCATATTTAAGAAATAAAGTTTAAGTGGAGAGGAATTTTTTTTTTTTTTTTTTTGGGGATAGAAAAGGAAATTTCATTCAACTAACAGAAACAGAAACTATGAAATTAGAGACTCTTACTGCTCTCCTGTTGCTCAAAGAGTCCAAGAGATTGGTCTTCATCAATCCAACTTTGAGGGTGATTAAGAGGTTGTCATTAATGCCTTTCAACAAGTGGACAAACATACCTAGGCCTTTTCTAGGTCACATTGTTAAAGACACTATGTCTATTGTTGGTTCTCTTGGGAATCATTTCTTCTCTCACATATCTAGGCAAAGCAATGCTTTAGCATGCCATAGTTAGGAGAGCTAGGTCTTCATTTCCTTTACTAGTTTAGATGGAGTCTGTTCCTTTTAATATTTATTGCTTTTTTTTTTTCTCGAATTTGCTAGCTATTGAATAAAATCACACTGAATTATTCTCAAAAAAAAAAAAAAAAAAAAAAAAAATGCAAGGTTTTTTTTTTTTTTTTTTCTTCTTGTTTTTGGACAGTAGACTAGTAGAGTATTTTGAAAAGCGAAGCAAGGGCATATTCGTCTTTAAACAAGTAATGTCCTTATTTAGCATTTTACGTAAAACCACCGTATCAATTGGCCAAAAAAATTCCCCCGACAATTTTTTCCCAAAACTCTCAACCTCAAATTTCTAAACCCTAGCACAAAGTCCTTCCGCCACTCTCTCTATCTCACAGAGGCACAGGCAGAAATCGAGATGTCGCACTTTGGGAGATCTGGCCCTCCAGACATCAGAGACACCTACTCCCTCCTCGTCCTCAACATCACTTTCCGTATTTGCCCCTTCCTTCCTCTCCAATTTTCAACCCTACACCTCTTTCTCTCAATCGCTAACGCTCTTTTTTTTTTGCTATAGGTACCACCGCAGATGATCTTTTTCCTCTTTTCGACAAGTACGGCAAGGTCGTCGACGTGTTTATCCCCAGAGACCGAAGGTCCCCCTATCTTTCTCTTCTTTCTCACTCACACACATCTATTTTGTTTGTGTTTCTTTTTTATTTTTTATTTATTTTAAATTTTAAATTTAGTGTTTTTTCTTTTTTGTGATTGATTATAGGACCGGAGAATCGCGAGGTTTCGCTTTCGTTCGATACAAGTACGCGGACGAGGCGCAGAAGGCGGTGGAAAGGCTCGACGGTCAGATTTACTTTCTCAAATCTTGATATCTACAACCGTGTTAGAAGCTGGTTTTTATTTATTTATTTATTTATTATTTTTCAGGAAAAGTTGTCGATGGCAGAGAGATTATGGTTCAGTTCGCCAAGTATGGCCCAAATGCTGAGCGAATGTAAGTCATCTGAGCTGTTTTGGTTGATTTTTATTTTAAATTTTTGGTACCATTCTTCTAATATTGATTACTGCGTTTTCAAACTAAAATGCTTATGTACTGCGGATGAGTCATTGGGTGGACTTTATATGGCAATAGGCTATTAAAATGTTTGTAGTTTAGCTATTAGTTGCATAGTTGCGTGTTTCTCGGATTTGGTGCTGTCTAATGGTATATTGTTGGTTTTTTTATTTATTGTCAGTCACAAGGGGAGGATAATAGAGTCATCTTCCAAGACAAAAGGAGGCTCAAGGAGTCGTAGCCCTCGTCCTAGGTGAGGTCCCTTGTCTTGGAAAGTGCTATTAATTTGGGTGTTAAATCGGGCCTATTGACTAGCATGGTAATTTTTATGTAAGTTGGGATTTAACTAGGTTGTAAATGAAAACTCAGAGATATGAGGTGATTATCAGTTTATTTGAGATATTCTGAATTCTGCACATGACCGAATTGAAAATTTCACATTACTACTAATGCAAGGCATGCTGTGCTCTCTTCCTTTGTGTACAACCCGAGGACTAGGGCTACGCCCCTTTTTGCAATTATTTAATGAATTTGTTAGTTGTAAAAAAAAACAATGAAAAACACTAATTTAAGGCATTGTGTGTGTTTGTGTGGGTGTGTTTCTCTCCAATTTGTGAGAAGCACTGCTATGTTAGCTTGGCTCTGTTGATATTCAGTGTGCTCTAGTGTATAGGGATTCATGGTTTGTTCTTTAATTCATTTTGCAGTTGCACCGTATGGTTATGAAATGCACCTTAGGTCTGTTTACATGGTCCTCACAGGTAGTCAGGTTGGCCAGTTTCTCAGGAACCAAGTGGATTAAGTTATATATATATTAGGCTTACATGATGGATGTGGTTTGCAGGTAAAGGTTTTTACCTGTAGGAGTTTGTTTTGATCAAAAATGGTTCGGACCCCTTTGGTCCTTTGGTTAACAGATGAATAATAGGATGGGGTGATCCATTTTCTGGAAGGGGTAATCTACAAGTAGTTGATGTAATAGAAATAGTGGTACTATAGGCTAGAGCCCGTATCTGTCACAGGGTATAGCTTTCCACCGCTTATGCATCTGGTTACCATAATTTTTCAATTTCATGTTCTGGCACGACTTTGGTTTCTTTCTATTTTTGTTTGCTCCTGTTACTTCTGAACATTGCAAACATTCTTATAGAAGGACAACATGGGAATCTTTTATCTATTTATATATTTGTTTTTTTTCCCTGCTAGATTATTTTATTCGGTGGAGTGTGTTCTACTTCTATACTGTCAGCTTTCATATTATTGCACCAACGTCTGTTATCTCCAAAACTTATCAAGCTTAAAGAACATGAATTTGGGCTGGTTTGACATTTATACAGCTGATTGTGCTCTTAAGAACTCTGCATGTGCAAATTGTATGAGATTTGACTTATCGTTTATGAGTGTTATGAACTAATCTTGCTTGTTGCAATTTATTGTGTCATGTTCATTACGTAGCTACTGATTGGAAACATTTTTCACTTTTCAGACATCGGGATGAACATAGGGACAGGGATTACAGAAGGAGAAGTCGCAGTAGGAGTAGGGAGCGATCTGATCGTGACAGGAATCGTGGGAGGGAAAGAGATCGTCGCCGGAGCAGGAGCCGTAGTGCAAGTCCTGATCATCACAAAGATCGTGGGAGAGGCAGATATGATGATGAGCGGCGTAGTCGAAGCCGGTCCTATGATAGGTATTTTATTACTCATATATTAATGATTTTTAATCCGAAAATTGTAGATTCATGATTTGTTATCTGATGGCAAACGGGAATTCTTCAAATTGCCTTCCTGCTTGGCCCAGTCCCAATCCTCGGAGGAGCCTGTCCCCACGTAGGACACCTAGAGACGAAAGTCCTGATGTACACAATCACAATGAAAGCTCTCCTGTACCAAAAACTGCTTCACCAAATGGTCAAGTTGTTGATTCTCGAAGCCCATCTCCACGTAGATCTGATGCTGATGTGAGTTTCTGCACTGAAGTATTTGGAAATTTTTTCCCTTATAGTATAGAGGTGTCTTGATTGGAATAATATGTCTTTGGCTAAGCCTTTTTTGGTCATTGTGTTTTTTAGGAATGAAGGAGCAAGCATATTTTGTGATGGGGATATCTTTGGCTCGATGCATTCTCTGTATCTGCTTTAATTTTGGAGAAGACATTATGTTGTGCATGCTGTGAGCAACAACTTGAATGCTAGATTTCATCGTCATGGACCTTTTTTTGGAGGTTAAACATTAACTTGTTGGATTCAATGCATTCCTTTACTCTTGTTTGATGGTAGTTCATGTATTCCAAATTCTATAGGTTTGTACCATTTCAAATGTTCCACAATAATTTTTATTGTGTTGTCTAAGAAGTCCTGCCAGTGGGTCATTCCTGAATTTAGGTTGACTATTTTTTTGCTTGCTTGCTCTTTTTATTTTATTTCCATCTATTGCTTTCTATCCTTCTCTTGACTAGTTTCTAAATTTTTTATAAATCTTCAATTTTGATTATTATTTCCTTCTGTTAATAGAATTTCTCATTGTGGATCATATATTGTCCTTATATAGTTGTGTTCGGGAAGGGTGAAATTTTGCTGTTTGCTGTTTGCTGTTTGCTGTTTGCTGTTTGCTGAGATGTGCTAGCTGTGGTGCTGATTTTGCTTCACAGATGGTGGGTTGGATATCATGTTCTTGCTGGTTGCAATCTACTGTATCTTACCATTTTTTCTTTGATAATGTCCTGATTGGTAAGAGTTAACACTCTCATTCTGTTTAAGTCCTACAACCATGGGGATCATGGCTTTTAACCCGACCATACTTCTCAAACATTGCTGATTTTAAAAGTTTGGGCTACCAAGGAGTCTTAGTAGCTGTGGTTGCCCAAAGATCGATGCAATTCGCATGCCTTCAATGTAGCTGTTGCGGTTTCATTGAATACTCCTTGATTCATTTGGAGTCTAAGTTTCAGGCAGCTCTTCGTGGCCATGCCTGTGTTGATAGGGATTGGTCCATGTTGGTGACTATGATGCAGTATTATTATAATTAGATAGATACTTGTCACCAGGACATGTTCATTTATGTGAATGATTGTCTTGTTCCCCTTTGCTTTTTCATTTTTCTAATGGTTATCTTCGACAATAGCTTATAGATGTCCTGTTTGAATGTAGTCTTACTATTAACCCCCCTCAATTTGGTTTTTGGTTTACTAAATTTCTTTTGGGTCTTGTTTCTGGTTGTTTTCTATTTCTTTTTAGCATGTTCATTGAAAGATGTGGTGAGATCTACCATTAATCATTCTTGACCATTATCTTTAAGGCAGTCAAGTATATACGCCAAGTAAATGAAAAAAAAGTATTGTTGTGTAAAGAATGATTAAAGTACCGCATTTCTTTCAGTCTTATTGTGTGAGCTAGCCCCTCTTGTCAGATTACTCTAGTTAGTCTCCTGCTGTAAGTAATGATCATTGACTTGTGCATGGAAGATGTGCATTGGTGAATCACATTGGCTAATGCCTAATGGTACTTGGAGGTGCAAATGTTGCTGCTTTAATTTCTAAATAGAATTGTGCTGAAAGGTAAGACTGAAATCCAAGTGGTTTTATAATTAGATAGATACTTGTCACCAGGACATGTTCATTTATGTGAATGATTGTCTTGTTCCCCTTTGCTTTTTCATTTTTCTAATGGTTATCTTCGACAATAGCTTATAGATGTCCTGTTTGAATGTAGTCTTACTATTAACCCCCCTCAATTTGGTTTTTGGTTTACTAAATTTCTTTTGGGTCTTGTTTCTGGTTGTTTTCTATTTCTTTTTAGCATGTTCATTGAAAGATGTGGTGAGATCTACCATTAATCATTCTTGACCATTATCTTTAAGGCAGTCAAGTATATACGCCAAGTAAATGAAAAAAAAGTATTGTTGTGTAAAGAATGATTAAAGTACCGCATTTCTTTCAGTCTTATTGTGTGAGCTAGCCCCTCTTGTCAGATTACTCTAGTTAGTCTCCTGCTGTAAGTAATGATCATTGACTTGTGCATGGAAGATGTGCATTGGTGAATGACATTGGCTAATGCCTAATGGTACTTGGAGGTGCAAATGTTGCTGCTTTAATTTCTAAATAGAATTGTGCTGAAAGGTAAGACTGAAATCCAAGTGGTCAGAGTTGAACATATGAAATGGTATTTTTCCTTTTAGATGCTGTTTTTTTTGTCCAAGCGGTGACTCTAAGCTCCTAGACTATACGGAGGTTACACCATTTCCCTCTTCCCGGGATTCAGCTTAGGGCTTTTAAGTTACCACTCTTTTTAACGAAGTGGGCGGTGTTGCTGGACCCATGGATCATTGGCTTTGTTGCAGGCTTTCAGCTGTTGATCAAAGATGCTTTGATAGTGTTGATTAGTAGCATGTATCAGTGTGATGACCCTCTATTTTTTTTCCTCTTTGCTTATTGGATTATGGGGGCAACGCATTATTAGAGTTTCACTGATGGTAGAACTCGAGCTTTTTGACTAGTGTGTGGATGTGGGCAGTGTGTTTAATTTGACTGAGCATGGCCGCATAACATTAGTATTTGGTATTAATGCTCTAGTATCATCTCCTTGCTGGTCAGAATAATGGATTTTTGAATTTTTATAATTTTTTAAAAATATTTTATGTTCTAGTGCCCAAAAGATTGTTATTCTTTGCGCTTTCATCAATAATATTACTTTTTCAGCAAGAACATTGGGGATCTCTGTAGCTTATATTTGCTTGCTTTCCTGGATTCTGTATCCAAACGGTCGACCAATTGGATCCTGTTTGCAAAGGTGATTTAATGTCAAGTACCTCGGGAATTTTGGAGCATCAGTGTGTGGTGCAGACTTGATGGATGATCTGGATGTTTAAGTGCATCATTGCATTGATTAGTTGTGTGAAGGTTCTATTTAAGTATATAACAGGCGATTAGTCTTTGGTGCTGATTTTAAGACTAAGTTTGATTTGTCGAGAGCTGATTTTAAAAACTCACCTTTTGACCTTTTTTAAGCCCAAAAAAAAATGTTAAAATTGTAGGTGTAAATCACATAACTAGAAAATGATGCCTAAAGCACAATTAGGATCCAATTATAGTTTGATTCAATATTAGGATTTGGTTTGATTCTATTAAACTTATGAAGCGAAAGTATAGAAAAATAGGCCACAAGTGAAGAAACTATAACTTATAGCTTTTAAATCAAATGCCGGAATTGAATATTGACGAGCCACAGGTAGATGATATGTGATTTAGCAAAAAATATTTGATTAATCGGAATTTATTAGACTCGCAGAAAACGTGTTGTATTTTTTCCTTTTGAACTATACAATGGGGAATAAAATGTTTTCAGCAAATGCAGAAGCTCGGAAATTCCATAGTCTAGGATTGTCCCAAATCTAAAGGACCAATAAGTTTGTGGTATAGTGATAATAGCCGAGTGCGCCATCCACTAACCTCGGCCCAAAGCACTCAAATGGTTAATCTAATTACGCTGTGAAATGTCTTCAACCTGTGTAAAAAGCAACATCACAAGCCTTTTAAGTTTTAATAGCTTTGTGGTTGTATTTATCAATCAGAAATTATAACTTGATGAAAAGAAATAAAAGGGGATAGGATTAGGCGCAAAATCAAACTGGTATTTTCCTAGAACTATTACTAGTATGAACATACTTCATTGAGACTTGAGAGTGGCTGCCCCACTAAAATTATAATTATTATGTCGAAAAAGGTAAGTGTAATTTCATAGCTCGTGATAAACCCCTATGCAGGAATTCATGTTTGTCATGCTCTACTGACCCGTTTAGTCCTATTAATGGATACTTCCCCAACTCTTTACCTCTCTCAAGGGTGTGTGGATAGGAATGGATGCTTTCAAACAAACCAATAGAGTTTTTTTTTTTTTTGATAGGAAACAAACCAATAGAGTTCATATTAAGACAAAGACACAGAAAGGCTCTTGTATAACGCAAACCAATGTGAGTGGAAGTGGTTTCCCTTTTTCTCACCCAACCCTTGAAAAGATTAGCATTTCTATAATGTCATCATGAAGAGAAGCACTTATTCACTAACTCTCTTTCCTATTGAAGGTCAAATTGACAATGCTGTAGTGATTCTTTACTATGGAAATTTGTGGATGATATATCATTACCTTGAAAAATGCATGTAAAGATTAGTGAGCTCTTGTTATATATATATCATGTTTTGCATAACCATATAACATACAAGAAGACACACAAACCATGGCAATCGCCCTTGACAGATTAGTTTCCCTCGTTTTACTTGTCCAGTTTGTTCTGTTATGCTCCTCATACAACGTAACATCCGAGTCCACTGAAGAAGCAAATGCTCTTCTCAAATGGAAATCCAGCCTTGAAAATAATACGCAGCCTCAACTATCTTCATGGACCCTCCTTCCTTGAAATGCTACAACCCGAAACCAAGCACATCTCCCTGCACTTGGTTTGGTATTTCTTGCAATCTTGCCGGAAGTGTCATCAGGATAAACCTCACTAGTTCAGGCTTACAAGGTATACTCCACGAATTTCCATTTTCATCTTTACCCAATCTTGCATATATTGATCTCTTTGACAATGTACTCTTTGGTACTATCCCACCTCAAATTGGTAACCTTTCCAAGCTCATATATCTTGATTTGTCCCATAATAAGTTGTCAGGGTCAGTTCCACCAGAAATTGGTCACCTAACAAAGCTTGAGTTCTTGCACCTTGTTAATAATCAATTCAACGGTTCAATTCCTCGAGAATTAGATAAGCTTAAGTCTCTTACAATGCTTGCATTGTATATCGACGCTCTAGAAGGTCCCATTCCTGCTTCTTTGGGTAATTTGAGCAATCTGGATATTTTGTATCTTTTTGACAATCAAATTTCTGGTTCTATTGCTCCTGAACTGGGAAATCTCTCCAATTTGGCTGTACTCCAAATGGATATAAACCGTTTAATAGGTCCCATCCCATCAACTTTTGGAAACTTAATCAAGCTAACCGAGTTGTACATGTCCGAAAACCAACTTTCTGGTCCCATTCCTCCAGAATTAGGAAACTTGAGGTCCTTGTTAAAGTTAAGAATTGGCATAAACAATCTTTTTGGTTCAATCCCAACATCATTTGGTGATCTAAAACATCTCTCCCTTCTTGAACTTTATGATAATCGGCTTTCTGGCAGTATCCCAAAAGAGATAGGAAACTTAGTCTCTTGTTAATCTAGAGTTGAGTGAGAATCTATTAAATGGTTCTGTTCCTGCTTCAATTGGTAATTTGAGCAAATTAGAGACTCTATTCCTTCGTGACAACCAGTTTTCTGGCACTAGTCCTCAAGAGATTGAACTTCTCTTTTTGGTTGTGTTGGAATTGGACACAAACAACTTCACTGGTTTTCTACCCCAGAATATTTGTCGAGGTGGTGTACATCAAAATTTTACTGTAAGTAACAACGACCTCATAGGCTCAATCTCCAAAGGCTTGAGAAACTGTACATCCTTACTTAGAGTCCGTCTTGATGGAAATCAATTCACTGGAAATATATTTGAAGATTTTGGTGTTTATTAACACTTGAATTTCATTGACCTAAGCAAGAATAGCTTCTATGGTGAAATTTCACGTAACTGGGGAAGGTGTCAGAAACTAACAACTTTACTTCTAGCGCGGAACAATGTTACTGGTAGTATACCACCTGAGATTGGAAATTCAACTCAATTACATGTACTTGATCTATCTACGAATCATTTAGTTGGGGAGATTCCAAAGGAACTTGGAAAGTTGACTTTTTTGGTGAAACTTATGCTGAATGGAAATAAACTTTCCAGTGGTATACCACAAGAACTTGGGTCATTGACAGACCTTGAGTATCTTGACATATCTTCAAACAAACTGAGCGAGTCACTTCCTGGAGATCTAGACGAACTCTTGAAACTGATCTACTTGAATTTGGGCTGCAGCAAGTTTAGCCAAGAAATTCCAGTTCAGTTGGGGAAATTAGTTCATTTGTCCTAACTAGATTTGAGTCATAACTCATTAAGTGGAGAGATACCGTGGCAAATCAGCACCTTGGAGAGTTTGGAGAAGCTTAATCTCTCTCACAATAATCTTTCTGGTTCCATTCCAACATCATTTGCAAGAATGCATGGCTTGTTGTACATTGACATCTCTTATAACGAATTGCAGGGTCCTATTCCTGATAGTGTTTGGAGAAGCTTAATCTCTCTCACAATAATCTTTCTGGTTCCATTCCAACATCATTTGCAAGAATGCATGGCTTGTTGTACATTGACATCTCTTATAACGAATTGCAGGGTCCTATTCCTGATAGCAAAGCATTTAAAGAAGCTCCATTTGAGGCATTAGAAGGGAACAAAGGCTTGTGTGGTGATGTTAGAGGACTACAGTCATGCAAACTCTCCTCTGCTCATATCTCAAAAGGATCCCACAAAGTCGTAATTTATATCATTTACCCTCTTTTAGGAGCACTTTCACTTCTGCTTGCTTTCTTTGGAATTTCCTTGATTTTGAAAAGAAGAAAAAATGAGTGGCAAATAAAACAAAGAGATGTGAACAACAAATAATTGCTTACAATATCAACCTTTGATGGAAAAATATTGTATGAAGAAATCATAAAAGCAACTAATGCTTTTGATGCCATGCATTGTATCGGGGAAGGAGGAAATGGAAGCGTTTACAAAGCAAAGCTTCCATCAGGTGATGTTGTAGCTGTGAAGAAGCTTCATTCATCACCACCTGATGGTGTAATGACTTATTCCAAGGAGTTTTTGAATGAGATAAGGGCATTGACAGAGATAAGACATCGAAACATTGTGAAACTTTATGGTTTCTGTTCACATCCACTGCACTCATTTCTAATTTACAAGTACCTTGAAAAGGGTAGCTTAGCCAAAATATTGAGCAAAGAAGAAGAAGCCGAAGGATTGGATTGGAGTAAGAGGTTGAATATCATTAAAAGTGTGTCTCACGCTTTGTGTTACATGCACCATGACATCTCCCCGCCAATTATTCATCGAGACATATCAAGCAATAACATTTTGCTTGATGGAGAATATGAGGCGCATATTTCGGAATTTGGCACTGCAAAACTTCTAAAGCCAGATTCATCTAATTGGACTGCCCTTGCAGGAACATACGGATATATAGCACCAGGTAATACTTACAGTTTACTAGCCTACTAAATATTCATAGAACTTTTAGTACAGTATATATGGTAATAATTGATCTCTTATTCTCTTTTATTTTTTTTTTCCTCCTATTTTGACAGAACTTGCTTACACAATGGGGGTGACTGAGAAATGTGATGTGTTTAGCTTTGGAGTGTTAACACTAGAAGTGATCAAAGGTGAGCATCCGGGTGATTTCATTTCTCGTCTATTGATTCCATCAGCTATGGAAGAAGTAGAGCTGAAAGATGTATTGGACCAGCGCCTTCCACCTCCCTCGAGTCATTTTGAGGATGAATTGATAAACATCTTAAAGTTTGCAAGTGCTTGCTTGAATGCCAATCTACAATCTAGGCCAACCATGCAAGTGATTTCTCAGATATTATAAACCCAGAGTGCCTCCTATAGGCATTGAACCTTCAGTCACGCTAGGATCAGTAAATAACATGTAAAGGCCCAAAATGCTGAGCCCTACACAGTTGCCGTTAATAAATAAGTAAATACATGCTTTCCAAATCATCCCTTTGCTTAAAATATTTGATCAAATTATAATAATGCCCTTAAAGTTTGGAGTATTTGTCATTTACCCCTATAAATTTTAAAATTGGATCTGCACCCCTAATGTTATATAGGATTGCATTTAAGCCATTCTATTTCGAAGAAAGTTTCTCTGCAACCTGGATTGCAGGAACTCTCTCCAACCTGTAATGTGTCTGCATCAGAGCGTGACACCTGTCCAACCCACTAAAGCTGAAATTCAAGAAGTAACTCCCGTTAACTCAAACATTATACCACTTTTCCATATATTTTTTTATTAAAAAAAAAATTTCTCACCATCATCACCTGAACAAACACTCTGTCCTTTCTCTCTCCAAAATCTCACCCTCCAAAGCCAAATTCCCCTCTTCACTATCCCACTTCACACACCTCCTCACGAACCCAGGCGGCCTCTGAAACCCCAAAAAACCACCACCACAGCTCTCCTTCGCCGCCACGAAACTCGAAGACACGAGCTGTGTATGTGCCTGCACCGTTTTCCTCCTCTTTCTTCTTCTTCTCGAATCGGTAACAAAGACAACGGAAGGCAGGGAACGAGACTGGGGCCGAGAGTTTGGCGAGACTAGGAGGCGAGAGCAAGAACAAAAGGTTGTTGTTGTGAGAGAGAGCATGGTTCAGGCATTTCGTCGAACACTTCGAGGGAGCATTACCATCGGAAACAATAGATAGATCAAATCCCTTCTCTCTCTATTGGCGCTACTCCCTCCAAACCTCTCTCATTCTGCCTAAAAAAAAAAAAAAAAAAAAAGCATAGTAGGGATATACATTGCTCAAAATCACATTAAGCTAATTAAGCAAACCTCTCTAAAACTCATTGCCTTTGAGAGATATATATTTTCCTTTTATGGGAAGATCAACGTTTTCATTAATAGCCAATAAAAAATATTGCAGCACCCCAACTTGAAAGAGAAAAATCTATGGCCGTTTAAGTAGTGATTGATTTGTTTCTAAAATACAAAATCAGTCCTATTAGGTCTATTTTGGTCTACATCAGTTATTCGGTCCATTTTGGTCTACTTCAGTCTATTTCGGTCCATTTATGTCTAATTCGGTCCACTTTGTTCTATTTCGGTCCATTTTGGCGGCTGATCTTGCCATTCAATTATTTAGCGGAAACTAAATCCGTTGAAACTTTTTACTTTTTTGGAACAGATCTAGTCAATCCTCTTGAAAAACCCCTTGCCTTGCACTTCTCCTCAATATTGAACCTAGCAAACCCAAGATCATTGTCTAAGGCCTCAGCTCGGCCTGGGGCAACAAACTATTCTACCAGCGATGTTGCTACCCAACGATGACTGTTTAAACTGTTAAGATTGGGTTCACCCTCGCAGATCACAGGTTTAAGAGTTTAATGAGGAAGATAACAACATTAGTTTACACCTTTAAGAAACACACGCATATTTTCGGCCTACATATGCTATTATTAGGGTTTAGGCCCATTAAAATTTAAAAATAATTGTAATGGGATGAGTGACATACTGACATCATTGATTTGAACTGTGGAAAACAGAAAATAATTGGGAAAGAAAGAAAAGGAAAAAGAAATGCTTCTTTCCCCCTCCTTTTTTTAGTGGATGTGGTTAGATATGGCAGAGAGGAAATCTGGATTGTGAGCTCAAATTGTTAGCCATAAGATCTTGGGTTGATGAGGGATACATATCTATTACGGTAGGCTACATATTGGAATTGTGAGATCGAGTTATGGAAACGGGTCAGTTTAGGCCACGGGTACAAAGCTGAGTCCTCCCTCACTCCTGAGCACAATGGAGGTCACGTGGCATGAACAGCCAAGGTCTTGACATGGCAGATGTTGTGTTAGTTGACGTGGCAATGATATGACACTACTATGAACAAGGCATTGTCAAAGGTTTTGTGTTGACGTGGCTACTAAGTAATGTGGTAATCAGGCTAATGTGGCCTTATCAAGTAACGACATGTGACAATCAGTGTTGGTTGGTTGTATGGGAATTGGAGTGCATAAAGACGACTAGCTTTATCAAGTAATGACACGAGAAAATCGGTGTTGGTGTATGTGAGTGTGTAAAGGTGAGAATGGCCAGTGCCGCAATTCATGTGGAAAAATGCTATGATTACAAAAATTTACATAAATTTTGTCACAATTTGTTGTGTAAATTTTTATAGTCGAGCAAATGTAACGTGCCGATGGCGCGTTAAGGCACATGATTTGACTTGCAAAAAGTTGTGGTAGCAGATGAGAGTGCATGAACCCTTGAATTGTGGTGTTGTTTAGACAGACTGACCTATTTGATGATGTAAAACTGAGTTTGGTGATCATTTAGGACAAAAAAATGACTAGTAGTGGTGTGTGAAAGGCTAGGACGAATCCATCCACAAAGGACGTGAGGGGATGGTTTTAAAGAGCATTTGTTGTGTTGCTTAGGTAGAGAAAAACATCAAGAAGATTCTTAAGAGGTGTTTGGTTGTGTTATTTAAACAATAGTTTTCGTTGTTAATTTAAATAACACAATATGTATTTTCATAATACTTTTTCACCCATACGTATTTCGATAACACTTAAACAACATTACTAAGATAACATTACCAGGACAACATTACCAAACGGTGGCTTTAATAGCAAGAAATAAAGGAGAAAGAAAAAAAGTTATGGACAAAGTTTAACTACAAAATTAGTTGTAATGTTGTCCTATTAAAGCCACCGTTTGGTAATATTGACATGTCTATTAAAGACACTTTTTCACCCACACGTATTTTTAACCGTTGAATTGCCTGTTCTTTACTCTCTTAATACACATGTCAAATTTTGTGTAAATCAGATATTATTTACTATATGATCTATAAGTTTATATTTTATACATAATTTTAAATTACAAAAAACTTGCAATTTAAACAATTTATCAATGACATAGTTATTGATATTTAATTTTTTAAAAATTTTGCAAGTATGAAGGTTATAAGAAAAAGATGTAATCTAATGGTGGATTTGTCAAAATTCACTTAAAATAAAAAGATATTGAATAAGGTTGTAGTTTTCAGCTACAACCAATTTTGTAGCTAAACTTTGTCCAAAAGTTATTGAATATAAAACCTCTATATTCAGTATGTATTGTTCGCACACAAGACATGGGCATATATACAAGGCACAAAGAGAATTACAATGGAAATTGTTGAGCTAGAAGCTTCCATTGTCTTAGGCGAAAATATTATTTTGGTCTCTACATTTTGGGATTATAGTTGATTTTGTTGCTATATTTTGGTAGTAGTCATCAGTCAATTTAGTCTTTGTTATTTTTAATTTGTAGTTAATTTGGTCCCTACCGTTAACTCATTAGCTGAAAATGACCACGTGATTAACGGATTACATAATTAGCATATATACTTGAGCTGATGTGGCTAATAAAAAAAATCAACTACTATTTAAAAAAGCCATGTCAGCATTTTAGCATTTGAATTAAAAACTTGAAAAAAAAAATTATAATTTCTCAATTCTAGAAGGAAAAAAAAAATCATTAAAAAAAAAAAATGAAACACTATAGAACGGCAAAATTTGCCAAACAGTACATTTTCCAAAAAAAATTAGGCGCGTGGCATACGTTCAAAATTATTTAGTAAGTTGGACTGATTAAGTTTGGACACATGCCATCCGTCTAATTTTTTTTGGGAAATGTATTGTTTGGCAAATTTCACCCTCTAGTACCGTGGAAGTTGGATCACTTTGGATTTACTTTAGAATTTGTATTTTGTACCTTTACATCTACTTATCTCTAGAACTATTTAGAGATCAGGTGCCCTTATAATTTACTTTAGAATTTGTTACTTTGTCATCTGTTATCATGTTTGATATCACGAAGAAAATGTAGGAGGTAGACGGAGAGATAAAAAAGTGGAGATTTGCAATGTAAGCTCGAGTCCCTGAGATCACAATCTGGCAATGATGAACCTCAAGAGTAAATCGGCGTTGATCTCAAGCATAATTTTAGCAGCTCGGTCTTATATGCATAAGCTTCTCCTCAAGCACATCAAATCCACCACTACCATTAAATATTTACTGTTTCTTTGCAAATCTTTTTCTTTGGGATTCTATTTATGTGTGTAAATTATATATATTTTTCCATTTTGTGTTTTGAGTTCGGGAGATTCAAAAATTTTGTAGATCTGAGAAAAAAAAAAAGGGGGCTTGGTTCGACAACGGTGGCCCATGGCTAGGGTACCATAAACTATGTATAGATTTTGTAGTTTTCTCAGCAAAATTTTGAAGATCTATGTTTATTGTTGTGTTTGGTTTCCTAGAAAATGAAAGAAAAGAAAATGACATCTTCGTTGTTGTTAATGGTTTATATCCAGATTTGGTCCTTCGACCTTCTAGTGAATTTTTCTTTAATTTGTCAATACCATTCATTTAAGCAACTGTTTGGTTTCCAAGACAAGGTGGTGGTGCTAGATCATTGGTGTAGGAAGAGAACAATGGTTTTAAATGTGTTTGGCAAACAAAAAAAACTAAAAGAAAAAAAAAATTGCAAGTTAACTTAATTTTTTTATTCATTTTTTCTTTAAAATTAGAAATAAAGATCTTTTTAATTTTCTGATGTGGATTTGTTATTAAGCTGATGTGGCCTTTTAAAATAGTAATTAAAAATTTATATTATTACTTTATTAGCCATGTTAACTTCCATTAGCCACATATGTATTTTTATTAGTGAGTTAATGGTAAAGGCAAAATTGACTGTAAGTTGAAAATAAGATGGACTAAATTGATTGCTACTAAATTAGTAAAATGTAGGCACTAAATTAACTGCTATTAAAATGTAGGGAGTAAATTGATTGAGACCCCATAATGTAAGGACTCATCAAATAGTATTTTTGCCATGGTCTTAAATTAAGGTAGGTTGATGTACCTTGATTAAAGAATAATTTAAGGTTTTTTTTTTTGTTTTTTTTTTTTTTTTTGTTTTTGGGTTGAGAAAAAGGAAATAATTTAAGGTTGAATATATGTACATTAAATATAATAGATATGTATCCACTTAAGTACCGATAAGGCCTCTGATGGGATGGATGACCAGAAGAAAGGCGAATAGGCAATCAACAGATGGAAGCAAGAGATAGGAAGATGAAAACTATAAAAGAAGAGCTAGTAAAGCCAGAGAGGGGGGGAAAAAAGGAAGGCCTCCTCGGCCACAGTCCGAGGAGGATTCCCCCATTTGTAAGAAAACACTTAGCCATTTTTTGAGATAAGTTTGGCCATGGTGATCAACGGCCAGCACCTAAGCCTTTCAGCCCACTCTCTATAAATGTATTGTTTGGGCTTGTTGGGCTGAAAACCTAACATTCAATTCAAATTGAGTCCTTACAACATAGTTATTGGTATTTGATTTTTTTAAAATTTTGCAAGTATGAAGGTTGTAAGAAAAAGATGTAATCTAATGGTGGATTTGTCAAAATTCACTTAAAATAAAAAGATATTGAATAAGGTTGTAGTTTTCAGCTACAACCAATTTTGTAAACTTTGTCCAAAAGTTATTGAATATAAAACCACTATATTCAGTATGTATTGTTTGCACACAAGACATGGGCATATATACAAGGCACAAAGAGAATTACAATGGAGATTGTTGAGCTAGAAGCTTCCATTGTCTTAGGCGAAAATATTATTTTGGTCTCTACATTTTAGTATTACAGTTGAATTTGTCGCTATATTTTGGTAGCAGTCATCAGTCAATTTAGTCTTTGTTATTTTTAATTTGTAGTTAATTTGGTCCCTACTGTTAACTCATTAGCTGAAAATGACCACGTGATTAACGAATTACATAATTAGCATATATACTTGAGCTGATGTGGCTAATAAAAAAAAATCAACTACTATTTAAAAAAGCCATGTCAGCATTTTAGCATTTGAATTAAAAACTTGAAAAAAAAATTTATAATTTCTCAATTCTAGAAGGAAAAATAAAATCATTAAAAGAAAAATGAAACACTATAGAACGGCAAAATTTGCCAAACAGTACATTTTCCAAAAAAAATTAGGTGCGTGGCATGCGTTCAAAGTTATTTAGTAAGTTGGACTGTTTTTGAAAGTCAAGTTTGGCAAACTCGACTTTGGGTTGGAAAATGAACGCTATAGTGGCGTTTATTTTAGTGGTGTTTGTAAAAAACGCCACTATAGGTACCATATAGTGGCGTTTCCTATAAACGCTGCTATAGGCACTAAAAAAACGCCACTATAGTGTTTGTTTTCTAGCCCAAAGTCGAGTTTGCTAAAATCGACTTCTAAAAACAGTCTAACTAACTGATTAAGTTTGGACACATGCCATCCGTCTAATTTTTTTTGGGAAATGTAATGTTTGGCAAATTTCGCCCTCTAGCACCGTGGAAGTTGGATCACTTTGGATCTACTTTAGAATTTGTATTTTGTACCTTTACATCTATTTATCTCTAGAACTATTTAGAGATCAGGTGCCCTTATAATTTACTTTAGAATTTGTTACTTTGTCATCTGTTATCATGTTTGATATCACGAAGGAAATGTAGGAGGTAGACGGAGAGATAAAAAAGTGGAGATTTGCAATGTAAGCTCGAGTCCCTGAGATCACAATCTGGCAATAATGAACCTCAAGAGTAAATCGGCGTTGATCTCAAGCATAATTTTAGCAGCTCGGTCTTATATGCATAAGCTTCTCCTCAAGCACATCAAATCCACCACTACCATTAAATATTTACTGTTTCTTTGCAAATATTTTTCTTTGGGATTCTATTTATGTGTGTAAATTATATATATTTTTCCATTTTGTGTTTTGAGTTTGGGAGATTCAAAAATTTTGTAGATCTGAGAAAGAAAAAAAAAAGGGGCTTGGTTCGACAACGGTGGCCCATGGCTAGGGTACCATAAACTATGTATAGATTTTGTAGTTTTCTCAGCAAAATTTTGAAGATCTATGTTTATTGTTGTGTTTGGTTTCCTCGAAAATGAAAGAAAAGAAAATGACATCTTCGTTGTTGTTAATGGTTTATATCCAGATTTGGTCCTTCGACCTTCTAGTGAATTTTTCTTTAATTTGTCAATACCATTCATTTAAGCAACTGTTTGGTTTCCAACACAAGGTGGGGGTGCTAGATCATTGGTGTAGGAAGAGAACAATGGTTTTAAATGTGTTTGGCAAACAAAAAAAACTAAAAGAAAAAAAAAAATTGCAAGTTAACTTAATTTTTTTATTCATTTTTTCTTTAAAATTAGAAATAAAGATCTTTTTAATTTTCTGATGTGGATTTGTTATTAAGCTGATGTGGTCTTTTAAAATAGTAATTAAAAATTTATATTATTACTTTATTAGCCATGTTAGCTTCCATTAGCTACATATGTATTTTTATTAGTGAGTTAATGGTAAAGGCAAAATTGACTGCAAGTTGAAAATAAGATGGACTAAATTGATTGCTACTAAATTAGTAAAATATAGGCACTAAATTAACTACTATTAAAATGTAGGGAGTAAATTGATTGAGACCCCATAATGTAAGGACTCATCAAATAGTATTTTTGCCATGGTCTTAAATTAAGGTAGGTTGATGTACCTTGATTAAAGAATAATATAAGGTTTTTTTTTTTTTTTTTGGGTTGAGAAAAAGGAATAATTTAAGGTTGAATATATGTACATTAAATATAATAGATATGTAATAAATACAGTAGATATAATATCAAAAGAGTAATGCTATAGACACAAATTATTTTACAATATTTTTACAAACTACTGATGTGGCATTAACATTTTAAATAGTTCTTGGTAAATAAAAATGTAATATTAGTGATGGGTCTAGATGAGAACTAAGAAGAATTTGTCACATTAATAATTTGTAAAAATATTGTAAAATAGTTTGTGACTTTAGCATTACTCATAACAAAATTGATAAAACTAAAGAAAAATCGAAGGAGTTCACAAAAATTGTTGGTTAGGAAATCTTTGAAAATGTTGTATATTTGTTCTTCACTTCATCAAAAATCATAGGGCTTATATCTGCACCCTTATAGCGGCTCTCGAGCACCATAAATATTGACTACATATGCTTGACAAGCATATAAAGAAATACCCTTTCTGATTTTTTATTGATGGAATTCTCAACTTTGCATTTTGATGTATACTATATTGTATTTAGAATCTTGCCAATTAGACACAATACAACAAAGCAAAGTACAGAGGAGAAAAGTAAAAGTGAAAAAGAAAAAAAAGAGGAGTCACAATTCATAACGCATAAACAAGAAGGTGAACATGAAGAAAACAAACAATTACACAGTCGAGCCTCTGACATCAACTACTTCTCCTAAAGTGATCATGCGTAATGGCTTTGCCAGATGTGGTTTACGAGTTGACAGGTCTTGAGAAACTTGTTTCATTGTTGGACGAGATTGTGGAATGGTCTGCAAGCAAGCAATCGCAATCTTTGCAATGGAGAGCACATCACTTGCAACTTTGTTGGTAGGGAGTGAAAGGCGTTGGTCCAACACATCGTTCAATGGCATATGAGTTGTGAATGTTGATGAGGATGGGAGTGATGATGATAGAGATGAAATGAGATCTCCAGGATGCTTTCCCATGATTATTTCTAATGCCAACACTCCAAAGCTATAAACATCGCACTTCTCATTAATTTCCATTGTGTATGCAAGTTCTGTTAGAAAAAAGAGATCACGGTCATGGTGACATGCATGATTATAGGAGATAAAGTTAGAACACTACTAGAAGTTGGTCCATGCCAAAAGCAAAATATGAAAATATGTGTTGCGAATGTATTAATGTTCACACTAGTATCTCATATTTTAAGTACTGCACTTCGTTTGTTTATTATTTGTTCAATTCATTAGAGTTGGACAAACGATTATTCCTATTTACAATCTATAATTTTATGAACTGACTAAAAAAAAAAAAGACAAAGTTTAGCTACAAAATTGATTGTAGCCTAAGGCTACAACCTTATTTAATAAAATAAATATTATTACATATTTCGAAAATTTAACTTTTGAATTACATGTTCTTTACGTTCTTAAAACATATGTTAAATTTTGTGTTAATCGGATATCATTTACTATATAATCTATAAGCTTATATTTAATACAAAATTTTAAACTATAAAAACTTGTAATTTCAATAATTTATTGATGACATAACTATTAATTTTTAATTTTCTAAAAATTTTGCAAGTATGGAGGATATAAGAAAAAGATGTAATCCAATAATGGATTTGTCAAAATTCACCTTCAACAAAAAGATATTGAATAAGAATATAGCCTTATGTTATAACTAATTTTGTAGCTAAATTTTATTAAAAGAAAAATTAACAAACTAGTTTCCTTTTATTTATAGAATCAAAGTTATCGCACTAAGTAATTTTACATATACCACATGATCCACTAAAATAAACTTTAAAACTGACCTTTATATACATACATATATATATATAAAGAGAACCTTTTTTTTGGGAGAGAATTTAAACACTGACCTGTTTGTTTGTGAGGGTGCCATTTAATATCTTCAGCGTGAAACCTAAAGTGTAATTAGTTTCATGCTCTATGAACAAAATAAAAAGGAATGTGATATGATTTCTGTTTCTAGATGTTTTTCTTGGTCAAGCTTGGATAATTATTAATGGTATAAAATTAGACTTCTCCCCCTAATGGCTTTAACCATCCTTAAAACTGACCTAACTTGGGATTTAATCATTTCTAGATGTTTTTGTTAAGTTTTTGGGTCGAATTGTTGCTAATTAAAGAGTGTTTAAGGTTTTAGAAGGGAGGCAACTACAAAAATTATATATATATATATATAATAAGTAAAAAAATAAATAAAATAAATAAAAAATTGGACTAAGGGGCCCGGCCCCTGGTGTTTAAGGTTTTAGAAGGGAGGCAACTACAAAAATTATATATATATATATATAATAAGTAAAAAAATAAATAAAATAAATAAAAAATTGGACTAAGGGGCCCGGCCCCTGGGTCCCTCCCCATATCTAGGTGATTTGGTTGCAAAAAAATTTGAAGAACATAGACTCAAACATGTGATTACCAGGTTACTTTCGATCACCCTCAAAGTACCAAAACTTCTATTCTTTTGGTTTTAATATATATATATTTTGCAGCCCAAAAAAAAAAAAAAACTACTACTACTAACTAAAAATTGTTACTTAAATTCATAGACTATAGATTAAAAATAAAAATAGAAACTTACCTGGGGCCATGTACCCCATGGTGCCAGCGAGTGAAGTCCAATTGGATGAATCAGGCTTCAAAAGTCTTGCCGTGCCAAAGTCAGAAATGTGAGCCACACATTCGAGATCGAGTAACACATTCTTGCTTGATATATCTCGATGGATTATAGGAAGCGAGCAATCATGGTGCATGTAAGATAAAGCATTCGCCACATCTTTGACAACATTACCCCTCTTGATCCAGTCAAATGCTTTTGCTTGTTCCTCATTGTTTAGTAAATGTACCAAGCTTCCTCCTTCCAAATATTCATAAATTAGAAGTGAGTGCCGTGGATGTGAACAAAAACCGTAAAGCTTCACAATGTTACGATGTCTTATTTCTGTTAAGGCATGAATCTCACTTATGAAAGTTTTTTGATTGAATTCCTCACCATTGGGTAATGAATGAAGTTTCTTCACGGCAACAACTTGACTTGTTGGCAACTCAGCTTTGTACACACTTCCATATCCTCCTACACCAATGCAATATTTGGAATCGAATTCCTCTGTAGCTTCAATGATGTTCTCGTATACCATTTTCCCATCAAAGCTCCATATTGCAAAAATTTCATCATTTTGTATTTCTCTTGGCTTGGCTTCTGTATTCTTCACTCTTTGGCAACTAATACGTAGAACTCCAACAATAATAAATATCAGAAATATACTGGCCAAAACAGGAATTAGAATTTTTAATACAAATTTGTTGCCCCTTTTACCATAAGGATTTTGAATCGGTTTCGGGCAAGCCTTCAAACCAGTGGCATTACCACACAAGCCTTTATTATTTCGAAATGCTTCATCTGAAGCCTCACGAAAGGCTTTTTGGTTGGGAATAGGACCCTCTAACTTATTGTAGGATATATCAATGGATGTTAAGCTTGAAATATCATCAAAAGTGGATGGCATGGAACCAGAGAGATTATTGTGAGAGAGATACAATATTTCTAACCGAAGCATGTCTCCAAGCTGTGGTGGTATCTCTCCTATCAGCATATTCCAACTAAGATCAAGATTTTCAAGAGATTGTAGACTACCTATACGAGAAGGAATTCTTCCCTCGAGTATATTTTTGCTCAAATTCAAGAATAGTAATTCCAAGCACGCACCAAGTTGTGTAGGGATCAAGCCACTTAGATTGTTTTCTGCTAGGTTCAAATCTGTTACATGAGACAACATTCCAATTTCTGAAGGAATGTTACCTGAAAGTTTGTTATTGCTCAATAGAAGTTTGAGCAATGACTTCAAGCGCCCGAATTCCTTTGGAATTTTCCCTGTTAGATGATTTGATGAGAGGTCGAGCACACCTAGTTGACTTGCCTCACTGAGCCCAGGTGGCAGACTACCAGAGATCTTATTGTTGGAAACTTTTAGGCTACTCAAATTACGGCATTGCCCCCACTTTGATGAAAGCTCGCCATACAAGTGATTGTCACTCAAATCGATATAGTTTAAGTTCGGGTGAATTCCAAAGGCTTCAGTTATATTTCCTATTAGTTGGTTTCCGTCAAGCCTAACTCTAAATAGGCTACTGCAGTTTTTCAAGGTTTTTGGGATGGGACCTGTAAGATGGTTATTGATGGCTGAAAATTTTTCAAGCGATCCACCAAGGCATAAATGTTGAGGTAAATGGCCCGTAAATTTGTTTTCAGAGAGTTGCAAACTTCTCAAATTGGTAAGGTTGGTTATTTCCTGTGGGAGGGAACCAATTAGATTGTTGTAGGAAAATTGAAGATCAACCAAGTTGGCCATATTTCCTATGGAAGCTGGGATGGAACCCGTAAGCTGGTTCTCATAAAGCAAAAGATTTTCTAAGTAGCTCAAGTTTCCTATGGAAGGGGGGATTGCACCGGTGAAAAAATTATCTGACAATTGAAGATCAACCAAGTTGGCCATATTTCCTATGGAAGCAGGGATTGCACCAGATAGATTATTTCCTATTAATTGAAATACTTTCAGATATCTAAGCGATTCAAGTTCCTCAGGGATGGAACCCGTGAGCTGGTTCCCATAAAGGAAAAGATATTGTAAGTTGCTCAAGTTTCCTATGGAAGTGGGGATTGCACCGGTGAAAAAATTTTCTGACAAATCAAGGTGCCAGAGAGATCTCATCGTTCCAACTACTTGAGGTATGGAACCAGAGAGATGGTTGCTTTTAAGGAGTAGAAAGCCTAGGATTTGCAGTTTCCCAATTTCTGGAGGAAGAGATCCTGAAAGGTAGTTTTTGTGAAGGAAAAGTCCGGATAAGTTGCTCAAATTTCCTATAGAAGTAGGGATGGGACCACTGAGATTATTAGAAGCCAAGTTGAGACGGGTGAGTTTGGAAATTTTACCAATTTGGTCGGGAATATTTCCATAAAGCGAGTTACTTGGTAGATCAATAGTGAGGAGGTTGGTAAAGGATGAGAAATTGAGTTTGTAAAGCGTACCTCTCAAACCAACACTCGAAAGGTTTAGATGGGTGAGGCTTCCCGACTCATCGCAAGC
The DNA here is from genome assembly GCF_002906115.3 of Quercus suber. NCBI lineage: Eukaryota > Viridiplantae > Streptophyta > Magnoliopsida > Fagales > Fagaceae > Quercus > Quercus suber. Next base: position 24,194 of record NW_027070572.1, on the reverse strand, counting down.
AATTCCAACCCAGTTGCATGGGTGGCCTCGGCCTCCTCCACCCCAAGAAGGTAGAAGGGATTGGCTCTGGTTGTCAAGACTGGCTTTCCATTTAAGAAGAGCTTCTGCTTCCTTCCATTCTTTGCCCACTTCATCTCTAGCAGCAGCAGCAGCAGCAGTCACAAAAGAAGATGATAAGGAAACCAGCACAACACCGATACTCATGAACAACACTCCAAAGTCTGTGGATGGCTTTTTTTGTAAGGGTGGCATGACTCGATAGCTCTTAGGGAATAGGGATTAGGGAGGGTGTCAGGTATTGCAAACTTAAGAGGGATGCGGGTTGTTTTGGTGAATGAAGGATTTTGGCTACGGGCACTGGAAATTTATATATACAAGGAAATGAAATCATACCTACTGGCTCCCCCTAGCTCATCTTACGATATTAGCTACGTCATGGACTCTTCCATGTGTAAACCATTGGAAATAAATATTAGATCTTGCCGTTCAAGCTTAAGGCGTGTTTGAAAAGTCGTAGGATCTTATATATGTTTCTGTTATTTCTAACAGTTTCTAAGTTTTCACGAAAAAATATGTAATTATACAGATTTACTAGAGTTACAGAAAACGAGTTTTGTCTTTTTTTTTTAATGAATCAGATGACAGAACGTGTTTCCTCTTTTTGAACTATACAATGTGGATTAAATTGTTGTTTTCTACTTTTCTTCAAATGGCGTTAAGGATTTTAAGCTCCGAACGTAACGCTGAGGACCAATTAAATTTGAGGTATATTCCACTCAAAATGTTTAAACGATATATGAGTGAGACCCAAAGTGCGACATCCTCTAACAACAGCTAGCCCAAAGCATTCAATTGTTTAATCCCGCTGTGAAATGTCTTCAACCTATTGTGTCAACTGTCAAATAGCAACATCAAAGACCGTCAACATCCAAGAGGTTGTATTTATCAATAAGAACTTATAACTTGATGAAAAGAAACAGAAGGGAGAAGGCGCAAAGTCAAACTCGTATTTTGTTTTCCCAAGGACTGTTTGTCTGTTACTTATGTGAACATACTTCTTTGCAAGCGGCCGCCCCTCCTCCATAATTATTATGTTGAGAAAGGTAAGTTTCATAGCTCGTGATTCACCACTCCGCAGGAATTCACGATCGTCTTGCTCTAAGCGTGCGTTTGCTCAGCAATTTGTGTTTTGCGTTTTTTTTTTGGGGTTCCACGGTACTGTTTATGGATCACCAAAGCCATAAAAAATGCAGCAATCACTTATTGCTACAATATTTTGTGTTTTAAAATTATTTTGCTGTAGTGTTTTCAGTAATAAGTTTTCAATTTTCAGCAAAATAAACGATATCCAAATAGATCTTAAATCGACGCAAATGAATTCCCATTCATATATGAATCCTTCTCTCTGGATGTGTGGATATAAATGTGTTAGGATATTTAGGGGCTATTTGGTATGGCATTTTAAGTAACATTTTTCAGTTTTTAAACAACATTACATATATTTTTACAAACTTTTCACCTACATGTATTTTCAAAATATACAAACAATATTACTAAAACAACATTACCAAACAAACTGTTAGGATTGGCTAAATTTTGTGTCAAAATTTTCTTTTGTAATTGCAATATTTTCATCCTTTTGAAGTTCAATGAATTTGTAACTGCATTGATGTGTCAAAGAGATATCAAATCAGAAGAAAATGTACAAGTACTAGTGCAAGGTTGTCGCCAGTCCATGTCACGCGAGTTCAATAGATTTTTGAAAAATGGTTACGTACAATCGTACATACATTTGCCTAAAACTGGACTGAAACTCGCTGGAGCGAGTTGGCATTGGAAGGAAAAATTTAAGTTTTCTCTCTTCTGTTTACACTCTGGAACGAGTGAGTGGTTTCTAGCTTTTACTTGATGTTAGGAATTAGATTTTTTTTTTTTTTTTTTTACACTTTTTGTTTTTTAATGATCTAACAATTCATTCCAATGTTTAAATAAAAATGGCAAAAACACATTTAAGTATATATTTTTTTACTTCATTTTTTTTTTGTTATTACTTTGTATAATTTTTAGATTTTATAATTTTTTATTTTAATTATTTAAAGTTTTTTTACAACATAAAATTGACATGGCATAGTGAAATTCATGTGGCATGGTTTTATTGGACAAAGTGACGCATATGACAATTATATGTGACATTTAACAGGCACATATAATCTAAATGTATATATATGTGTGAAACTCTTTTTTAGAGACTTGAATCCCGGTTCATAACCCCCTAACACCCCACAAACAATTATATATGTGAAGTGACCATTGCGCCAAGGATGCGTAGTGGTCACTAAAATTGTTGGTTAAGAAATCTTTGAAAATGTTTTATATTTGATCTTCACTTAACACATGACCTATGTCTACACTCTTATAACGCCCTCGATGACTGTATATACTTGCTAAGCATACAAATAAATATGGGACTTCTAATTTTATTGATGCAATCCTCAACTTTTCATTTTGATATATACTATATTGCATTTAGAATCTTATCAATTATTAGACACAATACAAGAAAGCAACGTAGAGAGGGGGGAAGTAAATGTGAAAGTAGAGAAGTCACAATGCATAAACAAGGAGAATGTGAAAAGAAAACAAACTAATGGACAGTCAGGCCTCTAACATCAGCTATTTCTCCTAATGTGATAATGTGTGATGGCTTTGCCAAACACATGGAATTGTTAGGTCATGAGAAACTTGTTTCATTGTTGGACGAGAGTGTGGAATGGTGTGTAAGCAAGCAATTGCAATCTTTGCAATGGAGAGCACATCACTTTCAAGTTTCAATTTGGTTGGTAGGTAGTGAAAGGCGTTGGTCCAACACATCATTCAATAGCATGTGGGTTGTAAATGTTAATAAAGATGGAAGTAATGATGACAAAAATGAAATGAGATATCGGGTATACTTTCTCATGATTATTTCTACGCGTAAATGCATTTTTAGTCCTCAGGTTTTGGCCTTATTTCTATTTTAGTCCTTACATTTTCATTTCACCACATTTAGTCCCTATTTCAATTAGGGCGTCTCATTTTAGTCATTTCTGATAGGCCAAGAATATATTGACCCCTTGTGATATATTAATTGATTAATTAATCAAGTTTATTAATTAATCAAATTAACATGCAATATACATGGTAGCACAAATAAATCACCAAATAACTAAGTATGCGGTGGAAATTAAATTGACACGTTGATTTGTTTACAAATGGAGAAAACCTACATGGCAAAAACCCCACTAGGTGATTTTTAAATCACTATTCCCGAGAATCCACTATTATCAAAACAAGTGGTTACAAGTAAAAGAATCACAGTACCTTATATCAGCCTACAGTTGAACCCTTACCTCAATACCCAATTGGACTTGTTCTGTAATGACAATCTCTCTTTTTCAATGCACGGCTTCCTGTACGTGACTAACCAATTGTGCAAATCTCAGTACGCGACTTGATCACCAACTTGAGAAGGATGTTGGCTGCAAAGTTCTTCAGTTCATCACACGATGAAGATCATGAAGTTGCTTGGTCACAAAACCCTATGGTGTGCAAATGCAGCAGCTTCTTCAAGAGAAAAAAGAACTAGGGCAAACTAGGTCTCCAGTCACACTTTTCTTCACACTTGTGGAATTGTGCTCTTATGCAACTGTGCGTAACCTTGTACGGTCCTTAAAATAATCCTTATATATGTTTAGGGTTGTGAAAAAAAAAAAAAAAAAAAGCCCAAACATACATTCACGGATTGGATGAAAATCAGCTTTGAAAAACTGAACTTCATAAATCTCGATAGATAGCCATCTATCGAGCTAACTGTCGAGCCACGGGTTTTAGCAGATTTTAAAATCTGGTACTTTCTCATTTGATTCTTGGACAGACTTACATGGCTTTAATATTTGAACTTGAAACCTTGTTTCTTGAAGTATTAAACATATTCTAGATCTATCCAAATACAAGTAAAGTGCGTTTTGTCCAAGAATTAGCCAACTACATGAAATGTTGACATATGTTCCTAACATTGAATCACATATATCCTAACACTTTCCATCAACCCACTAACGGAAAAGGATGATGTGGCTGACAGATCGAAAAAAAAAAAAATTTACTGTTGTCCATCGTTGCCATACCTGCTCAGCCACGCGTGTTTCTCACCGGCAATTGCAAGTACTCTCATATGATATCCATACATTCTTGGCAGTTTAATCAGAATCCCAGCCTTTTTGTTTTTATCTTTGTAGATTATTGATTGGAGTTTTGTGTGGTTTTGTTAGCAGTTTCAGCAACTGAGACACCAACAGATGATTAAGCAACAGGGCTCCTCGGCGGTATGGGGAGGACAAGCCAAAGCGAGTGGAGGATACCAACAGAGATAGACCCAGCAAGTGGTCCAGAACCAGAACAAAGCAAGGACAAGCACCGAGTTTGTTGGTGGCAAAAATGTTCGTCCTCTGGGTTTGTCACCATCTACATGGCCTTCTCTACAACAAGCTCAGCAGTAGCAGCACCAACAACGACAACAGAATCTGCATAATGTGTTACGTTCAACTTGGGTTCCACATCCTCTACCTCTTCCTCTCTTACCTATTTTGATGAAATAGATATTAGGAAGTGGTCGAGTTGCGTTTTAAGTGGTTTTCTTTGAGGGAACTGGGCCTCCTTTAGAATTAAATTGGAATAAACTCATCTGCTTTTTCCATTTCATACTTGGGAATATAAATACGCCTTACAAGATAATGATAAACTTGCTACCAGACTCTATAGGATAGCTATTATCTATAACTCATCCTTATTTGAAACCGTTGCTAAGATAAAGCTTAATTAGCTTATTAGAACTTGAAATCAAATAAATCTAAACAACCCAATCTAAATAATTGAAACCAAACCAACCTAAACAACCAAACCAATCTAAACAAGAACTTATATCAAGAAACGTCATCTATATCTCCTTAGTAACGTGGCTGGCTACGGAAATCTTCTTGTCAACATGGCCATGCAAGTTTTCATCCTTAGCAACATGTCTATCTGAAGATGCTTGTAACATAATGGGTCTGCCATGAGAGCTGTCTTTCTTCCAAACCCAGGTGATAAAAGAGAGAGCGCTGGCACCGGTGTGTTCTTGCCTTGCCGAGTTGATGGTCCATCTGATACTTGCCGAAATATAGGTCTACACTCACTGCCACTTCTTTTTAACTTTTGGGGTTTTGTTGCGTCTCAAATTTTGTTTATTACTTGCTTTGTATTTCTAGTATGGCCACGGTGGACAACAGTAAATATTATATTATTTTTTTATTCTGTCTGTCAGCCACGTCATCCTTCTCCACTGACAGAAGGGACTAAAATGAAAGATGATAATTAAAATAAGGTCTAAATGTGGTGAAATGATAATATAAGGATCAAAATAAAAATGAGGCCAAAACTTGAAGGTTAAAAGTGTATTTACGCCTTATTTCTAATACTAACACTCCAAAGCTATAACCTATAAACATTGCACTTCTCATTAACTTTAATTGTATATGCAAGCTCTGTTAGAAAAAGAGATCAAGGTCATAGTAACATGATTGTTGGTGATAAAGTTAGAACACTATTTGAACTTGTTCAATGCAAAAGCAAAATATGAAAAGATAAGTGAGATGAATATATTATGTTAGCACCAGTATCTTATATTTAAAGTACCGTTGTTCATTCTTTAATTATTTGTTCAATTATTGGAGTTGGGCAAAGGATTCTTCTTATTTAGAGCATTTGCAATTAAGAACTTAAATAATTTAACTTTTAACAACTTAAAAACTTATTTTATCTATTTTAACACATCACTTTAGAATATACACCATATCAAAAGTTCTATTTTTTATCACTTCATTTAAATATTTGGAGAAATTACACTTTGCTCACCTGTGTTTTGCTCAAAAAATATTTTACCTACCTGTGGTTTAAAAATTGACATTTTACCTACCTGAGGTTAATTCTATTTGACTTCTATTATCCACCTTTGTTAAAAATAGAAATAAATTTATATTTTTGTGACCCTTTTATGTCTCTCAGTCTCTCCCCTTAAAAAAAAAATAATAAATAAAAAATCAGAAAAAAAGATGATAAAAAAACTAGGTTCTGTAAAATTAAAACCTACTTTTTACATATTTTTTGGTCATTTTTTCCTATCTCAACTTTTAGATATTCTATTTTAAAAATAAATGGATTACATAGTCTACCAAACAAACAACCAAACCATCCCCACCCATTCGGCAAAAACCAATTGAATCCTAAATATTGAAATGAGAATTAACCAATAACTATTTCCCAACCCCAAAGTCCATTTTTCGAATAAAACGATCAATAATTCACATGATAGGAAACACAATATTCAAATTTGAAAGAAACCCATCAAATGTCCCCTCAAATCCAACATGCCCAGAAACCCTAAACGCAAATAACCAAAACAACTGAACAGAGAACTCACCCACAATTACTGGTGAGCTTCATTTGCATCATTGGCAGAGGAAGAAGAAGAAGAATCGAAAGACTCAGGGGGCTTATCGTGGAAAGAAGGCAGAGGATTAGAGCCCTTGATGATCCAATCGAGTGCAAAGAAGAGGACACTACCAAGAGTGGCGGAGCCCCAAGCATGAGAGTACCATTTGCTGTATTGTCTAATGGTGAACGCTCCAGGAGCGTTGCTGGGCTTGGATTCACCGCGTCTGGCGGGTTCGGGTATCGGGCCTTTTGACTTGAGATCGGTGTTGGCGGTGTTGATTTTAGTGGGAGTTTTATTAGAAGAAGAGGAAAGTTTTTTATTTGGGTTCTGGTGATCTTTTAGATGTTTTACATCTTCTTGTTCAAGCTAAAGAGGATGTTTTTGCTTCAGATTCAGACATATATTATACAAATAAATGTTCCAAAAACTGAAGGATGCCTTAAATCTGTTATAACCCGTAGCTTAACGCTCCAATGTATTCTGCTAACATTTATTTATTTTTCTTTTTGGGTTAAATTACACTGGCTATGGCATTACTATTTCGGTTTCTTTTTCTGGGAGGAGAACGGATAAAAGGGTTTTTATTGATTTCAGTCCAAATCAAGTGAATTGCTTATTTAGATTCAGATTCTTATTATGAGTTAGCCATTTAGGATTTATGTAGTGCTTCTTTGTGAATGTTAGTATTTATATTTGGTGGGTTTCAATTTTTAAATCAGTTCGAATTATTTTTGCAGATTCTTGTATCCTATTACTCGAGACTGATGGCTGGTTCAATGTAATATCAACTGCAAAGTGTTAAAATAAATGATTTAAAAGTTGATATATGAAAAAAGATGTATAAGTAAGGTTTTAATTTTTATAAAACCAATCTTTTTGATCTTTTTTTTTTTTAATTTTTTTTTTATTTTTTATTTTAGTTTTTTATGTTTCAAGAGGAGAGAGACATAAAAAAATAACAAAAATACAAATTTATCTCTGTTTTTAACGGAGGTGGATAACAGAAAATTAATAAAGCTATCTGTTTTTAACGGAGGTGGATAACAGAAAATTAATAAAGCTAGCTTTATGTGAGTAAAATGCTAATTTTTAAACTATAAAGAGACAAAGTGTATTTTGAACATACCACCCGTAGACAAAGTGTAATTTCTCCTAAATATTTTTTTTTTTATCCGTGCTCCCTTCACTTTTTCTATCTTCTTCTCCATCACTTTCTTTTTTCTGCCACCCAAACCTATTGCCGCCAACTACCACCACTAGTTAAAAAAAAAAAAAAAAAAAAAAAAAAAAAACACATAAAACAAGAACCCACAACCACTACCAGCCACCAAAAAAAAAAAAAAAAAAAACCAGCTACCACCAACCATAACCCACTAGCCAAAGCCACTTAACCACCACCACAACCACTGTCACCACCACCCACAACCTCAAACCCTAACCACCAAAATCATAAACAAATTGCAAACCAAAACCAAATCACAAATTCAAACCCACAACCGCATCACCACCACTAGTCGAGAAAAGAAAAGAAAAGAACAAAAACAAACCACCACCAACCACTGTCAGCCACTCAATTGGACCTATGAAGAATAGATACTGAAAATCAAATCAAACCACCAAATACCCATGGCCACCGAAGCACAGACCACTGAAAATCCTATCGGACCACCGAACCACCAAAAACCACAGTGAGAAAGAGGGACAAGCAAGAGAGATACATTTTGGGTTTAGTTGCAAGATGGAGAAGAGAGGCAATTTGGGTGAGAGAGTTGATTTCATATGAGAGAGAGAAGGGGAGAGAGGCTAGGCGTTAGGCGTGGCCATGTGGGTGATGGGAAATTTTAGGAACAGGGAGAAGTAAAGGACACAAAAAAAGGAAGAGAGGCACGCGGGTAGAAATAAATTAACATTATTTTTTTTATAGGGCAAAACTTAGGTACAGTACCTTAGGTACAGTGCCTTAGGTTCCCTACTTAAAATTTTGACATCTGTCCAATTTAACGAACCAAACTAACGGCGTTAAACTAAAATATCTTCTTTTTTTTGTTAATTTCCTTCTTCCTTCCATTTTCCCGTACCTGCAGACGGCTTCTCTTCCAAACCCATAATCTTTCTCTTCCATACCACCCATGACCCTTCTCTTCCAAATGCAAAACCCATATTTCCTTCTTCTTGTACCTGCAAATGGCTTCTCTTCCAAACCCAAAACCTTTCTCTTCCAAACCACTCATGACCCGTCTCTTTCAAACCCAAAACCCAAAAAAGAAAAAAAAAAAAAAGGAAAAAGAAAAAAGAATGAACAAAGTTCTAAACTTTGACAGCTAAGAATTTTGAAACTCAACACCCCTTCTGATGTTTCATCCGAAAACCCAGTTTAAAATCCAACTCATTAAGGAAAAAAATCTAAACTTTGACAAAGATAGATATGTGGGGCCCAGAGGTTAACAAGAAAGGAAAAAGTTTAACCTGTACTTTTGCTAATGGTGGTGCTAACAAGAGCTCCAATGGCCCCTGAAATGGCCTCTGACAAAGATTTGAGGTCAATGCCCATTTTTAAAGGCTTTATTCAAAGAATATCTCATACCTCTCTCTCTCTCTCTCTCTCGGTGTGTGTATGTATGTGTATCTGTTTACTTTCTTCTTTTCTGATCTATGAATCTGTCCTCTTTTCAGATCTATGATTCTTTCTTTCTCTCTATCTCTGTCTCTCTTGGTGTGTGTATGTATGTGTATCTGTTTCAGCTTTATTGATGTTAAGTGTGGAAGTTTCAAGTATAGTTGAAATGGGTCCCTATTTTGGTTTGAAATCCAGTAGATCTGGCTTTTATTTTTTTTTATTTCCTGTTTGGTTACTGAGAAAATGAAGGAAAAAGGGTCTTTTTTGGTTTGAAACCCAATAGAAAATGAGGCAACGCTGTGGGTGAAAAAAAAAAGGAAGAAGGAAAAAAAAAAGAATGAATTTTTAATTTTAACACCGTTAGTTTGGTTTGTTAAATTGTACAGATGTCAAAATTTTAAGTAGGGTACCTAAAGTACTGTACCTAAGGAACTGTACCTAAGTTTTGCCCTTTTTTATAATATTCAGCTACAGTGAGCTATTAAAGATGGCAATTCGTTGGAGCTGATACTTAATTTTTTTTTTTTTTTAAGTATGACACTTCTGATGTGGTGGGTGTTTTTAGTGCGCTGAGTGCTAAATTAACTTTTTAGTTATTTTAGCATATGTAATGTAAATGCTCTTAGAGCATTAGCATTAGGAAATGCAAATGCCAAATGTAAGGAGAATTTGACATTTGCAGCTCCAATGTGGGTGTGGTTTGCTCCGATTGGTGTATCATGGGTCAAGTGGTGGATCAACATGGTGGATTGTGGTTTATGGGTTATGGGTTTTGGATTTGGGTTGATCTGGGCGTGGTAGAGCTGGGTGTTGATTTAGGTTGATTTGGGCGTGACAGAGCTGGGTTTTGGATTTGGGTGTTGATTTTGGATTTGAGATTGGCGTGATGGAGCTGGGTGTTAATTTTGGGTTTGGGATCGGCATGGATTGGCGGAAATCGGAGATCGTGGTGTTGGTGTGGGTCTGGGTTGATGATCGGGTCATGGAAGAGGAAGATCTCGGTGGTGGTGGGAAAGGCTTGTTCTTGCAGTTGGGGTTTTGGGTTGAAGTGACTGATCCGAGGATGAAGAAGAAGAAGAAGGATTTTGTTGGTAACGGTTTTGGTGTCACGGTGGTTGCTGTGTGGTGGTGACTGGGTTGCTGTGTGAAGGTGGTGTGGTTAAAAGGGTGGTTGCTGTGTAGATGGTTGCTTTGGTATATATTATTTTATTTTGTAGATATATTTTTTTAATGAGTAGAAGAGGAAAAATAAAAGTTTGGGATGCTGGAGGTATTGCAAATTGATATGGTATAATGATAAAATGACTTTTTGGAATGCTAAAATAGAGTAGAATTGGAAATTCCCAATGCTAATGCTCTAATCTTTAATTTTACAAACCGACAAGTGTCAAAAAAAATTTATGAACTAGCCAAAAAAATTAATGGACTAGTTTACCTTTCAATTTTATCCTACTGAGTAATTTAACATATACTACATATTTCACTACAATCAACTTATAAATTTTTTTTATAAAAAATTTAAAAACTGACCTGTCCGTTTTTGAGGGATCCATTTAATCAAATTCCAGCAGGAAATCTAAAATTTAATTGGTTGCAAATGCACTAAATATAACAGTAATAATTCTCTCATACTTGTTAATGTACATAATTCATACACGCTAAATTTATAATTTCTTGTGTGGATGTTTATATTTTTAATTATTATTTATTGATTTCTATATTTAAAATGTGAAAGGAGTGATTTGTATAGATGATGTCCAATAATGAACGAATGAGAATCAATACCCTAAATATAAAGGATTAATGTGATATGTTTAATGTTACATGATCAATTGTATCTTGTGAAGTCCAATTGGATGAATCAAGTTTCAAAAGTCTAGTAGCGCCAAAGTCAGCAATGTGAGCCACACATTTGAGATCTAGCAAAACATTTTTGCTTGATATATCTTGGTGAATTATAGGAAGTGAGAAATCATGATGCATATAAGATAAAGCATTCGCCACATCTTTGACAACACTGACTCTCTTAATCCAGTCAAATGCATTTGCTTCTTTTTCACTATTTAGTAACCGTACCAAGCTTCCCCTTCCAAGTATTTATAAACCAAAAGTAAGTGTCGTGGATGTGAACAAAAACCATATAGCTTCACAATTTTACGATGTCTTATTTCTGTTGAGGCATGAATCTCACTCGTGATGGTTTTTTGATTGAATGTCTCGCCATTGAGTAGTGGGTGAAGTTTCTTCATAGCAACAACTTGACTTGTTGGCAACTCAGCTTTGTAAACACTTCCATGTCCTCCCACACCACTGCAATATTTCAAATCGAAATCCTCTGTAGCTTCAATGATGTTTTCATACACCATTTTCTCATCATAGCTCCATATTGCAAAAATATCATCATTTTGTATGCCTCCTGACTTGTTTTTTGTTTTTCTCACTCTTTGGCGACAAATATGTGTTAGCTCCAAGAATGATAATTATTAGAAATAGACTAACCAAAACAAGAATTAGAATTATTATCACAAATTTGTTGCGCCTTTTACCTGAAGGATTATGAATTATTTTTGGGCAAGCCTTCAAACCAGTAGCATTAGAGCATTCTCATCAGCTCTCTCATAAAAATGTCATTTTAACACACCAAAAACCTACTTTATCATTTTACCACACCATTTTACAACATGCCATTTATCAGATGTTCTATACTTCAATTTTATATATTAAAATAATATTTACTATACATTAAAATAATATATTAATTACTCTCTATCATCCTTATCATCTTCGTCAACAACAACAACAGCACAACCACCATTGCCGCAACAACACCGACAGCCACCACTGGCACAAACCCACATCCACCAACGCCACCTCAAAAAAAAAAAAAAAAAAAAAAAAAACCACAACCAGAGAATATGATCGGCACAAACCCACATCCACCAACCCACATCCACCAACCCACATCCACATCCACCGACACAAACCCACAAACCCGAGATCGGCGATGGCGAGAACGACGGCGTACCGTTGATCAGTGAGGCTGCCGTACCGATGAACGATGGCGTACGTAGAACGATGAGATGGCTTGATCGGTGATCGGCGGCTTGATCAGTGAGGCTTGATCGGTGATTGGTGGCTTGATCGTTGTTGATTTGAGGGTGAGGAAGGGTGATCTAAAGAAGAAAGAGAGAGAGAACATCGGCCGAAGAGAGAGAAAATAATGAGAAGAGAGAGAAAACGTTGAATTAAATATTGAGAGGAGAGAGAAAATGTTGAATAAAAAATTATTATTTAGAAATAGCATTTGTGTCCGTACCGTCTCATATTTGAGATGGTACTGTAGCATGTATTAAAATTATAGAACATTTAGAACAGCTGATGAAGCTTGAACAGTAGTGTTTGGTGTGCCAAATGTCAAATATTTGGCATTTGGCACACCTGATGAGAATGCTCTTACCGCACAAGCCTTTATTATTTTGAAATGCTTTATATGGAGCCTCGTGGAAGGCTTTAATGTTGGGAATAGGACCTTCTAACTCATTGTAGGATATATCAACAGATGTCAAACTTAAAATATCATCAAAAATGGTTGGGATTGAACCAAAGAGATTATTGTGATAGAGATTCAATGTTTCTAACCATGGCATGCCTCCAAGTTGTTGCGGTATCTCTCCTGTCAACATATTCCAACTAAGATCGAGATTTTGAAGAGAATGCAGGCTTCCTATATCAAAAGGAATTCTTCCCTCTAGTTTATTTTTGCTCAAATCCAAGAACAATAATTCTGAGCACTCTCCAAGTTGTTTAGGGATCAAACCATTTAGATTGTTTAACGCTAGATTCAAATCTGTTATATGGGATAGCATTCCAATTATTGAAGGAATGTCACGTAAAAGTTGGTTATTGCTGAATAGAAGTTTAAGCAATGACTTCAAGCATCCAAATTCCTTCGGAATCTTCCCTGTTAGATGATTTGATGAGAGGTCAAGCTCACGTAGTTGACTTGCCTCACTGAGCTCAGGTGGTATACTATCAGAGATCTTATTGTTGGAGAGTTTCAGACTTGTCAAATTATGACACTGCCCCCACTTTGATGAAAGCTCACCATATAGGTTATTGTCACTCAAATCAATGTAGTTCAAGTTGGGATAAATTCCAAAGTCTTCAGTTATATTTCCTTTTAGTTGGTTTCCATCAAGCCTAACTCTAAATAGGCTAGTGCAGTTTTTCAAGCTTTTTGGGATAGGACCTGTAAAATGGTTATTTGTGGCCCCAAAATATACAAGTGATCCAGCTTGGCACACAAGTTTAGGTAAATGGCCAGTAAAATTGTTATTGGCTAGTTGCAAATTTATGATATTGGTAAAATTGTTTATTTCAAGTGGAAGGGAACCAATTAGTTTGTTATTGTTCAAACTTAAAGAGGTGAGCATGGTCAAATTTCCAATAGTGGTTGGAATTGATCCAGAAAGCTCGTTGTCATTAAAATTAACATTAGATAATTTGTTCATATTTCCAATAGATGTTGGAATTGTTCCAGAGGGTTTGTTTTTGAAAAGGCTAAGATGAGTCAAGTTGGTCATCTTTCCTACAGAAGCAGGGATCTCTCCAGAGAGATTATTATATAATAGTTGAACTATAATAAGATGCCTAAGCAATCCTATTTCCTCAGGGATGGAACCGGAAATATAATTGCCATAAAGGTAAAGATATTGTAAGTTGCTCAAGTTTCCTATTGAAGCAGGAATTGCACCAATTAGAAAACTACTTGACAAATCAAGTTCAATGAGGGATGTCATCATTCCAATTTCCTGAGGTATGGAACCAGATAGAGAGTCTCCATGAAGGAATAGGTGGACTACGTTGTGCGACTTCCCGATTTCATAAGGAAGGGATCCAAAAAGCTGTTGTTAAATAGGTAAAGGCGGGATAAATTGCATTAAATCAAATAAATCCAAAAGACCTCAACAAATTCTTTATAAATAGATCTCTAATAATTTAATAGGAACAAATCCAAACTTCATGTACCTAATGCCAGTTGGCCAATAAATGTAAAACTATTAGAAGACCATCCAATCACCAAAATCACTAAGCTTTTTTTCCCGCTCACAACACAATATCAAAACTCTCAAAACTTGTCATTCTTCATAATCTAAAATTGGAGGGGAAAAAGAGGGTGAGCTGACAACTCAATAAGTAACCAAAATCCTAATAAGTTCTATCAAGCAATAGATCTGTAAAGTAATAAGATGTAATATGAGCCTTCAAGAGTTATAATATGCTATGGGTTTTCAAAAATAACTAAAGAAGTTTCATAGTCATAAAATAATAAGTTGCAAATAGATCACATACTTTAATCTTACAAATATATCATAGATGGTTTAGAAAGTAGTCAGTTTTTCATATATTAAAAGCAATTAACTTACAATAGATTCTAAAAATACATAAGCAGTTTTAATGACTCAAAAATAGTTCAAATACTCAAACATTTTCAAAATCACATATGTAGTTTTACGGACTCAAAATAGTTCAGATGTTCAAACGTAATTCATATTCTTAACAATCTTATAACTATGGTTACGCTATATCCCCGTGACTGGGCATTAGAGTATCAATGAATAACCCTCATTGACTGGGTATCAGAGTACCAATGAATAACCCTTATAGGTTCGGGTATCAAAATACCAATGAATAACTCCCATTGGTTTGGTAACCAGAGTACCAATGAATAACCCTCATTGACTGAGTATCAGAATACCAATGAACGACCCTCATAGGTTTGGGTATCAAAGTACGAATGAATAACCCCTATCGGCTGGGTATCAGAATAAATTCATAGTCAGATTGTTCATAATCATATATATGAAATCATAGTTTCTAACAAAAATGTATCTTATTCAAATAGGTATATATAATCATATATTCAATATTCAAATCTATTTGTGATATTTCTATAATTCTTTACTTTAAATCAATATAGCTAAAAAAAAAAAAAAGTAAAATAAATCTTATATTCAATGCTCATGTGTATTTGTGAAAATTATTTATTCTTTACTTTGAATTAGTATAACTAAAAATAATTAAATAAAATACATCATATATTCAATAATCAGATATATTTATGATAATTCTTGACTTAAAATTAGTAATACAATAGAAATAAAATTGTAACAACTGTAAACAATTTTTCAATAGTTAAAATACAAAAAATAAAATCAATTAGAATAAAGTTACTTACCTCAACTAACTCACCATAAAGATCTTCTCCCTAACACATTTTTTAAAATCCTTAGATACCACCTAAACAATTTTCAAGCACTATACTCAATAACCAAATAATTCAAGAAAAACTTAAAACGGTACCCAGCTAGGAGAGAAACTATTAAAAATATCTCATAATTTTTCATTATTATCTCAAAGCAAAAATCCACTTATTCATATATATATATATATATATATTCCTTGCTTTCTGCCACTAATAATCCCCTAGGATAATATGCATAAAGGGTAAAAGTCATTTGTAAAGGGAGAGCAACAAGTCAGGTACACGTGTTTCCCCTTCTTTTTTTTTTTCTTTTTTTTTTTTTTTAATTTGGTAGCCATCCCATCTTCAACAAATACACTGTTACGTACACCTTTTCTTCTTCTTATTTTTATTTATTTTTTTTATTTTTTTAGCTTGTCAAACCTCAAACCTATACTAGTAGACTTTTGTATTTTCCCAACTTTAGCAATTTTGGGTACAATTCCTTAAAGCAGAACTGTGTAGAATCTGACCCACTATGGCCATGCTTGGGTAATTCTTACATGCTCCGAGAGCAATGTTCTCTCTTCTTACATGAAAGGTGGGCCTCATGGGGGACCCATATGTGAGGCCCACCCTCATGTAAGAGGAGGGAGCATTGCTCCCGGAGCACCTAAGTTTTTTCCGCTATGCCTAGCTTTCTGCAAACCCATCTACACTTAACGCAATTGAGGCATAGAAAAAGAATACCAAACATTATCGAGACAGTACAGGTACCAAGAATATGATTTAATCCCTTGATTGCTCAGATCCTAAAATTCATTAGAGATTTAAATAGTTTCACTTCTTGGCCAAAATACCCACATAAAAAAAAAATACTCTAATTCCAAATAAAGCTTAGATTAGACAAGAAAGAGATTCTTAGGCTTTTACCTTAAGGGTGTAGTCAATCCTTCTCTACTTTAGTCCTTTGGGTAATCTCTCCTCTCAAAATATCTCCCCATATACGTTGACTTAATGAGCTTATATAGCTAGGGTTTCAACCTTATTTTCCAAAAATTCCTTATAAATATTAATTATAAAAATGACCTCATAAACAAATTTACTTAAATAGCCTTCCTTTTAATCTTTTTTTTTTGGAGAGTATTATAATCTCCCCCACTTATAAGAATTCAGTCATCTGAATTCATCACAAGCTGAACGAATTATCACGCTTCCACTGCGCTACTCTAAAGCCACAATTATATCGATCTATACAAATTTATCACTCATCACCATAGTTCAAAACTATTTCACAACATATGCTTAGACTTTTCCTTCCCAAGATTTGTAAAAATAAAAATTTCCAAAGCAAATGGAGCCATTATGCTTCCGCTGCCTAATACAATACCACTATAGAATCTCTTACTCAATTACCCATAGTTTAAGAACAACCATATTATGAAAAATATAAGATTCTTTAAAGATATACATATCTCTATTCTGAATAGCTCTCTAGTTTCCTTTCAATATGAATAAAAGTTCCAAGGCCCATTTGTTTAGATTAACCCCAATAACTGATTTTCCATCAATTATTAATTTCAACAAAATTCCAAGGCCTAAGTAGGCTCCAAAAATTACAATAAGGAAAATCCACAATTTTGAGATTTACCACAGACCATTGAATGCTAGCATCCATTTAATTCAACGTGTAACGACCCAAGGAAAAGCGCTAGCCATATTTACGCTATATCTCAAAATTAAGTAGTGCATCTAAGGTTCCAATCCTTCCTAAGTTCAAAACTAATTTACAACATATGCGTATATCACTATATCTTTTCTTCCTTAAGTTTTGTAAGAAGAAGGAATTCCAAAATCTCCATAAATAATCATTTGAGCATTGATATAAGGTTTTCATAGAACCTCTATCTTAACCATAATTTATCTTCTCAAATAAGAAACATTTATTCACCTTTAATCTCCAAATGATACTTGGGCTGTAACTCATTGAAGAGCTGGGTTCCTTATAATTACAAGGCCTATTATGAAAACAAATCTCTAGATATACATTAGCTAGAAGGGAATAGTCCATGAAGTATTTCAACTTTTTTTTTTAACCTTGCAAAATAATAGTCCCAGTAGTCTAGAACTTAAGAGTACACTGCAATTTATAATCACTAACCATCTGCCAATATAAAACAAAAGGTACAACAATTGACTATAATTCAAATTGTAATAGTCTTTCAAAATAAATTCTCTTGCCATCCCAACTCCTTCAATATCCAATCAAAAATATGGTTCACTAGTCCAATTCAATACTACCACGTACTTGTGTTCTATCCACTTCATTTTCTATTGAGCCAATCCATTAACTCTTATCAATTAAATTCAAAAAATTACATTTCTGGCATCAAAACTTATTCCCTAGGATATTAAACAATCCTCCAAGTCCATAGAAAAGAAATTACGGACCTCAAACTTCTGAATAACAAAACATGTCTCAAAAACATTTAGGAACCACCTCACACATAAATAAAGCTATGGTAATCCATGTAGGTCAACCCTAACAAGAACAATGATCCAAAGAAAGTCAGTCCTTAACATTAGAATCCAAGGAAGTCCACCGATATATTACTGAATTCTTTTAACACTCTCAGAATTTATATAGTAACATATAATATAATGTGAACTACAATAACCACAAATTGATTTTCCTTCGCACTATGAACTTTTCGTTAATTGAACACATCACGAAATTATAATTATCTGAACAGTTTAACTTTTAAGTCTTCGTAATGTTAAGACTTCGGAAAATTACTTGAGCACATCTCACTTTAGTAACCATCGGAATAATATATTATGTGAATTCTTTGCAGTTCATACTCGTAGTTAAGGCTGTCCATATTCAACTGAATACCCAACCCACCTGAAGAACCAACCGGACCCAACTCGAAACCGGCCAACCCGACTACTCCGGCGGGTTGGCGGCGGGTCTTCATCACCGGAAACCGATTCCGGCAGGTCGGATTTCGCTTTTCCTCCCTTAAAACCCGAAAAACCTGAATCGACCGAAAGATTTCCAAATTTCGGCCAAAATTTCCAGAATCTAGCGAAAAAACCCAAATTCCGGCCAATATTTTCCAGAATCCAGCGAAAAACCCAGATGCCGATGATATTTTTCCAGATTTCGGAGCTATTTTCCTTAGATCTGGTGAGATTTTGACCAGATCTCGTGAGATTTCATCGAATCCGGTGAGATTTTAGGCCAGATCTAGCGAAATCTCAGCGAATCCAGTGAGATTTTCGCCGGATCTGGCGAAATCTCATCGAATCTGGTGAGATTTTTGCCAGATCTGTGTTTTTTCCACAGTTTTCTCGTCGTCCCAAATCCGACCGACCCGCCCGCCATCCGTTGATGTTCTGAACTGCCCGACTCGATTACTCCGGCGGGTTGGCGACGAGTTCCTTTTTTCTCCACCCGATTCTGGCGGGTCGGTTCCGGGTTTGGCACAAACCCGACCCAGACCGACCCGTGGACAGCCGTAGTGGTTGAGCTCAACATCGGTCTTCCTTCGGCAAGCAGGATATTTAATAATGAGTCATTATTAATGACAAATAAATAAATAACAATAAACAGAAAAGAAAATATTATTATTTTTCATTGCAAGTGTTTAGTTGGAAAGATTAAAAAAAAAAAAGAGAAAAAAGTAAATAGATGGTAAAATAAGTATTATTATTATTTTTTAGAAAAATACAAAAAATAATGTGAGGAAATAAAATATTTGTTTTAGAAGAAATAAAATTTTTATTATATTTACTATTATAATAGATACACAAATACAAATTAATAAATTTTTAGTTTATTCATTAATACGTTTTCTAATATTTATTTAAAAATTCAAGCTCATAATTCAGCGTTTCATTTTAAATAAAATTATATTATTATCTCAAATAAATTAATCAACCATTTATGTAATTTAAATTATGTCAAATTAATTGTAAAAAAAAAAATCAACTATATATAGTCTATCAAATTATCGAAAAATGAGATTTTTTTTTTTTTTTTTTTTTTTTTTTTGGCGTTGTTAAGGTGCAAAAACAAGCTAAAATAAAAGGTAAATAGGAATGCGAAACTTACAAGACTTTTAATTTTTAATTAATCATTAGAGGTAAAAGTGTTACTAATTTCTTCCCATTTTTCCCGTCAAGTAAATTAAGTGGGCCTTGTCTTGGCCCAGTCTCCTTTCTTGAGTCAAGTCAGTCAAAATACTTAATCTACTCCCACTTTTAATACAGACTTCCATCCTCTCGCTTTCCGTCAAACGAAAAGCAAAGTTAGGGTAAATGGCATTTTCTCCTTCACAATTTTATATTGGGTGATTGAAATTACCGGTTCAAATCTTGTTAGGTATTATAGTTCATTATCCACCAACTTGAAAAATTGCTTACGTTCAAGTATGTTGATTCCTATTAAAAAAAGAAAGAAAGAGAGAGAAAGTGTGTTGATTAAATGAAGAGTGATGTTAATTAAACTTACAAGACTTTTAATTTTTAATTAATCATTAGAGGTAAAAGTGTTACTAATTTCTTCCCATTTTTCCCGTCAAGTAAATTAAGTGGGCCTTGTCTTGGCCCAATCTCCTTTCTTGAGTCAAGCCGGTCAAAATACTCAATCTACTCCCACTCTTAATACGGACTTCCATCCTCCTGCTTTCCGTCAAACGAAAAGCAAAGTTAGGGTAAATGACATTTTCTCCTTCACAATTTTATATTGGGTGATTGAAACTATCGGTTCAAATCTTATTAGGTATTATAGTTCATTATCCACTGTGGGGGCCTTTTTTACCATGTTGGGCTGGGCTGCCCCTTGGTGGTTGTAGGCCCAAGTGTTCTGGGTTGCGGGAGTCAAGACCGGTCCAACTGGAACTCAACTAAAAAAATTGCTTACTTTCAAGGTATGTTGATTCCTATTAAAAAAAGAAAGAAAGAGAGAGAAAGTGTGTTGATTAAATGAAGAGTGATGTTAATTAAACTTACAAGACTTCTAATTTTTAATTAATCATTAGAGGTAAAAGTGTGTAGGGGCCTTTTTTACCGTGTTGGGCTGGGCTACCCCTTTGTGGTTGTAGGCCCAAGTGTTCTAGGTTGCGGGAGTCAAGACCGGTCCAACTGAAACTCAACTTGGCCGGGTTCTGCACAAACTAGGCATCGTTTGCCAGGAGAGTGCTTACGGCAGGCAGAGCTGTTTCAAAGAGGCTTGTGGCAGACAGACATAATTAATAAAAAATAGAATAATGTATTCTGGAATTACTAGATAGTTCTTTTAATAGTGAATGACCAAATGATCCATAATCATAATAACATGAACAATTTTGACAAATAAAGTAGTAAGAGCAAATGGTAATAAAGATTAATCAACAAATAAAGGAAATAAGCCCAGTTTGGTCTGCGGGAGCAACGTCAGGGAGGAAGAACGCCTCTTCTCAACACAATTAACCTCCAAGGAAAAGAATTCCTGCCGTGGAAATTAATGAGTTTGAAGGAGGCGGACCTGAATGGACAATGCCCAGGACGATTATATAACAGAGCAGGGATTTGAGAGGGAGAGAAGGGAGGGACCTATCGGTGCATGCCACTAACACTTGCTCTTTTCTTTCTGTCTTTCTCTCCTTTCTAGTCTTTCCTTAGTGATTTCCACAATTGTAGTTTTTAATATTGTGCTCCCCTGTTTTTCTAAGTTTGTTTCAGAGTCTTTTCTTTACGTTGTGTTGTATTACTCTCCTTCTTGTTCTTCCTGTACACAGCAGAGGCTTCCTTCTATAGTGCCTGTCATAACTGAATTTTATATTCTACCCCTTAACCACTTTTGTCTGGTCTGGGGTACTTACCGACCATCACTGTTCCGTCTGCAAGTTCCCCTGTTACAAACAGAGACAATTATTTTGTCTGTTAGTCTGCCATGCACCTCTTCCTGCCGCGGTGATGTTTCTCTCTCTCTATCCCTCATGGCATGCACCTATTGTTCCAACTCAGCCTTGCCTCTTTTGGTGGTATGTCATCCCAACAGACGTATCCCCTAAAAAAGTTGACCAAGAACCTCAAAACAGGTCTTCCCTCTCCCTACCTCCAAACCATGCCCTCTTACCTCTGACCTACGACCCCACCATGTCCCGTATTGGCTGGGTATAGTCTGTGGTGCCTGGGCCTTGCCCGTGCATATGTTTGAAATCTCCTGCCATTCATGCATCTGCTATGGACTGGAGACTTTGCCTGTATTGCTTGCCGTCCGTTTCTGGCTTTTCACGAGCTGCTACTCTGATTTTCCGCTCCCACAGGGTCTGGGCTTTACCGAGTACTGGGCTTTGTGTTCTCTTCAACCCAATTCTTTAATTGCCTTGCTTCCTACCGCGTTACTCAGCCTTTCTACCACGGCATTTGTTCCTGCTGGCCTCTTTTCAGGCCTGCCGTTCCTTTCTTTCCCCTAGTGCTTAATATGGCCACTGGTGTTCTCACTTATGGGCTCCAATGTCCCTTCTTTTCACTTGGGTCTTTCTGGCCCATTTACTTCCTTCGGACTTCCTTGGTCCATACTAGCTCCGCATCCCATGAGCTTTTACTAACTTAATTGGGCTTCCCTGGTCCAATTTTCTCATTCTCATCATTGGGTTCATAGGTTTGTCATTATCCCCTACTTTCTTTGTTTACATTGCTTCGGGCTGCCGCGGTCCATTCTCACTTTTCCATACCACAATACTGCCCATGGTGTGCTGTTTCTCTCTTTCCGGGCCTTTTAGGCCCACTTGCTTCCTCAAGACCCATGCCTGTGATCCATTATTCCTGCCGCTTGGGCCTAATGGTTTTACTTAGTCCTTGTTTCTCTGCTCCCATATTTTTGGGTTGGGCTGCCTTCTGCCTATTTTAAAAAAAATGACCCACAACATTTACGCCCCTGAACATATGGAGCGTTCCTGTGGTTCATATGTGAATAAAAGACCTTTCTGTCCCCTTTCTTTTCTTTTTGTTTCCCTTCTTTCTTTTCCTTCGCGGCTTTTTAAAACTGTGGGCCCCTTCATATATATATATATTTCTTTCCTGCCGTGAACAGTGGTGACTCTTCAAATTTCCCAGAATGGCAGTTATCCTAAGACACAACTGTCACTTCATTAATTTCATTCTTCTTTTGATGGCTGATCAATCGCCTTCCTTCAGGCTGGTATTAATGACTCAGGTATTTAAGAAGAGAGTCCCTTCGAAAATCAAACACAAATACCTTCTTTTCCAAAACATTGTGTCCGTCCCTCTTCCTTTACCGTCTCCTCTTCTTCGCACACCCATACCCCTCTTACTTAGCTCGAACCATCGCACAATGGCGCCAGTGAAAAGTCAGAGTTCTTCCCGCCACAAAGGGAAAGAGAAAGTTCCTGATCCTCCTGTTGGACAAGAAATGGGTGAGGAGGCCACGTACTCCGAATCCGATCATTCCGATGAGGAAGACGCGCCGCGCGACCCAGACAGTGAGTACGCCCTCTGATCGATCCTTGGTATAACCCCTATCCTCACTTCCCCGAGGTTCCAGACGATTATGTGCCGCCGTCGCTAGGCCGTGTGTGGCTCACCATGTGTAGACGGAACCCCAATATTTCTTAGGCTCTGGTGTCTTCCTCCATTTCTGATTTGGTCATCCGTTAGAGGGTCTCTCTTCCCGTGCCAATTCATTTCGAGTTTGGGTCAGGCATAACCTTGGTTGGAAGGAATGGGTTGACCGAGAATTATCCGATACGGCCTTTATGGGTTTGCTGTAGCGGGCCGGCATTTTGAAGGCCATCATTTTATCCCGGAGTCTTTCTAATTTCCGAGACCTTTATAACCTTCGTCACTTGGTCCGCTGATGGTGCGCCACCACCCACACATTCTTCTTCTCCTGCGGTGAACTGACCGTGACTCTTAAAGATGGGCCAACCAACTACTCCTGCCGATCTTGGTGATATGTATCCTACCATTATAGAGCTTTCTTTGGAGGAAGAAGCCATTGGGGTCGAGTTGAGAAAGAGGATGGCGGGAATGCAAAATTATCATACTGGGTTAGTTCTTCCTCTAAGTTTTTTGACGCCGCCCACCGTGTGGCCTTTGTTGCTTTTTGGCTTTGCAAGTTCGTCTTTGGTTCGCACCCCTATTATGCCGTCGAGCCTTTGTATTTCTGTTAGGCTATTAAAATAGCCACTGGAGTGAGTCTACCACTGGCCCCCATGTTCTTAGGGCATTTGTATGTTCAACTAGACATCCTGCGGAGTGACGAGAGCTAAGCAGGCTCCTGCCACATTGTCACTTCCTCTGTTCACAGTACCATCC
Source organism: Quercus suber (assembly GCF_002906115.3). Lineage (NCBI taxonomy): Eukaryota > Viridiplantae > Streptophyta > Magnoliopsida > Fagales > Fagaceae > Quercus > Quercus suber. The sequence continues at coordinate 497 of NW_027070572.1, read as the reverse complement.
TGCAACAATTGTTTTGAGCGCAGTGCCCAATACTTAGCGAAATGTAGGCCCGTTCGTTTCGCGAAGGAGAAGTACCAATCATGTCCGCAAGTGATCACTGACTTCTACGGCAGGTTTGAATTCGATTTCCCTTTGGCTTTTCGTTGGTCTGGTCTGAAGCCCATCAGTCACTTAGTCGTTGAGTCTTTTGATAGTGGTACTAATTTTTCTTGGAGAGCTTATAAAAACATGGGCAGGGGTTACACATGTATTGATTCTGCTATGGGTTCGTTTACTGATACCATTAGGACCACCACCTCTTTGGCTGGTTTTGATGAGATGGGGATCACTTATTCGGCGACTACGAATGTTGGATGGCTGCCATACTTGGCCGATGAGGGTATCAAATTTGTTCACTACCCTGCCAACCAGGTGAGGAGGCAGTTTGGGCTGGACCAGGATATCCCTGATGACCTTTCCTATCTCATGGAATCTCCTACTTTAGTTTGGCTTTCCTG
>NW_027070571.1:0-72590 GCF_002906115.3 Quercus suber | reverse complement strand
AGAAAAGAAACATACGAGCACCCAAAAAAATAAATTAAAAAAAAAAAGAAAAAAGTCAACACATCTAGAAGCTTAGAGTGTGTTTGTTTGGGGTGAAAACATGGTGGATAGAAAATAGAGGAGAGAAAATAGGAAAGAAAATGAGTAATAAGTATGTTTGGTTGGAAAAAGTATATTGTATCAAATGATACCACGTCATTTATATCAAAATACAATAAACAAGAGACAGATGTGCAAAAATAACTCTCCACTAACATGTCTTTCAACGGTTAATGAGTTAGTTAATTTTTGCTAACATGTCTCAAACTTATTGAATTTTGATATCACTGATATGGACCATATGGTATCATTTTTTACCAGAAAATTGGTGGTCCCAGAAGTTTTCTCTTCTGCCTACAAAAGTTCAATCCTCCCGATTCTAGAGGAAAACTGAAACGAAAATGTTGCTCATCTATATCTATATATTACTAAAAGCTGAAGCATAGCGTTTAATACTACTGCTCTCACGTTGCACCACATCAGCTGCCACGTCATTTTTTTTTAAATAAATATATTTTGTCCAATAATTTTTAAATAGTTTTTACAATTTTCAGCCTTATAAATGCAGCCCACTACTTATTTATTTACTTTCACTATCACCCTATAATAAATCTATATAATTAATACAACCGACTTCTTATTTATTTAGTTCCACTATCAAGCCCAACCCAAAGCTTTTTCATTTCAGTTTTAGGGGTTTGTGTGAGCCTTTTCAGTTTAAAGGAAAAAAAAAAACACAACACAACACAACAAAACGTTGAAGCCTTTCAAGCTTTAGGGTTTTTTTTTTTTTTTTTTTTCCTTTCCAATTTTCCTATAATTGTTTTAACATTTTTTTTTTAATATTTACACTTCTCCAACCTTTCTCTCTCCCTTACCATTTCATCTCCTCACTACTTCTACAATCTTTCTCCCTCCCTTACCTTTTCATCTTCCACTACCCTTTACATTAATATCATTCTTCCTCTTTCCCTTCATCTTCCTTTATTTTTGTCTATTCTTATCACACCCTCTTACTATAAACTTGTCACTATCTCTTCTATTCTATGAATAGTTTTCCCTCACAAAAAAAATGGTTCTCTCTCTCTCTCTCTAAATTTTTTGGTGGATTTTTTTTATTTTTTTCGCATCCCTACTTTAGGTTGATAATTTTATATATTCTTTAAAACTCTATTTTGGGTTAATACGATTTAGTTTTGTTTTTTAAATTGTCGTTGTTGTTTTTTATTTTATTTTATTTTATTTTATTATTCTCTTTGATTGTTAAATGTTATCCTATTGTGTTATAAAGAATTAAATATAGCATATAAAAATATAATATTATTTATTACATAGCATGATTTGGATAATTTGGTATTTATTCTATTACATATCATGATTTTTTATAGTGCTCAATTTAGATATTAAACTATGAGACTTTACTAATTTTTGTTTATTTTCTAATCCTTTGTAGTGGAAAAAGTACTCTTAATAGTTGTATTAGAAGTACTCTATAATGCCATTCATTTAAAGAAAAGCAAAGGTTAGCCAAACGAAAATAATCGGATAGGTGACAAATTTTAACTTTTGCAATTTTATTTTTATTATTATTATTTTATAACAATGCATGTATATAAATTTAATTCTTAGATTTTGCTAATAATTGTTTATTTGATAATATGCTTTGGGTGGCCGAAATTATAATTTCTACAAAGAAAATAATCTTAATAGATTATCAAAAACAAAATTTTATCATAATATTTGTTCAATTAATTATTGTTAAGTTTTATTAATTTTTTTACTTTACGTTTTTTTGGTGTTTTGGATTGTTCCTATATTACATTTATGATTGTTCCTATAATAAATAAAAATATAATTATGAAATACATTACTCATTATTAGATTAGTTTAAATTGTAAAAAATAAAAAATAAAAAACTAAAAAACCACCATAAAAATAATTATAACGCGCTATACGCGAGTTCGCAGCTAGTTCTTTGGATAAAAATGCCCCATCCAACGTTCATATATTTTGAATTCTTCTGTACTTTCCTCCTTGGGCTTTGGTCTTTGCCTTTGTCTTTTTTTTTTCTAAGTTCATTTTTTTTTTTATAACATATTTCTAAGTTCATTCGTTCCTTTTTTCTTTTGATCTTTTCTTTTCTTTGGTTTTTTTTTTCTTTTATGCTTATCTTTCTTTAGTATTTTTTTTTATCTTTTCTTTTCTTACGTGCTTTTTTTTTTTTTTTAATAAAAAAGTTTCAGGTTCTTCAACTTTAAAAAAAAAAAAAAAGTGAGAGTACAATTCAAAGGGAAAAAAAAGAAAATTAGAAAAAAGAAAAGAAGCAGGCAAAATAGTTTTCACTAAACTCTGATTTAGAGTATCGCTTTAATAAAGGAAATCTCACCCCTCCTTAGAGGTCATTTGTAGGGTTGATTCCTTAGTTTGTATTCATGTTTCTCTCTAATAAAAGTATTGTTTACCCCAAAAAAAAAAAGTATAATGTGCAAGGGCATTTTTGGCAACTCATTTTCATGAGTTTTTCCCTCTTATTTTCTTCCCATTCTGGGGAGTAAACGCTCGACCCCACCACTTTTTCTCCTCAGCTCCCTTTTCTCCTTCTTCAATCTAACCAGACCATTAGGCTAAGCCAATTAAACTATCACTAAAAGATCACTTATGAGAGAAAGATCTCAAAATTGTGGGTCAATATAAATTCAACCTAATTGAAATTTTAAAATGTTTTATAAATTTGTTAGAAATGTGCTAAATCACCATGAATGATCAAATTTCCATAACAATTTAAGATTTCAATTTTTATAAAAAAGTCTCTCACATTATCATTGGAATACACCAAACAATTTCTCTCTCAACACAAAAATTATTGGAAATTAGATTTTAGCTTCTTGCCTTGCCCAAGGTAAATTTAAAGTATTTTCTAAAATAATATAAATTTTCATTTTTTAATTTGGATGTTAAGTGGCATTTTTAAATTTCTAAATAAATTTTTTATTATCAATTTATTGATCATGTAAATGTCTAATGTGGTAGTTGTGAATTCTACATGTCACATAAGCAATTTTTATTAGTAAAATGATGGTTGTGATTAAATGAAAACGATTTTCAAAACTTAGAGGCCTGAATAGGAGCTTAAAAAATTTGAAGACCAAAGTAAAAAAAATGACCCAAAATATAAGAACTAAAAATATATTTTTCGCTTAAATTATTGGAATGCTTATTAATAATGCTTTTCCAGTAGGTAGAGTCGGGTAGACTAAGATTGTGTTCAAATGTTCCTATATAACTCCTTCATCGTGGTCGACACTACACAATGACTATAGTACTATGACTTTAAAAAGTTGATTACTTTGTAAATAAGTGGAGAAATTAACTTCACTTTGTGCTTTGTGAGTGGGTTAAACTTTAACTAAAAAGATAATGCTTTGGGATAATTACAGTAAACCCACCTGAGGTTTGGCCCGTTTGCACTTTGCCTACCTGTGGTTTAAAACTTTACACTTTACCCACCTGTACCATCAATTTGGTTGGTTTTTGTTTTTGTTTTTTAAAACAATTTTGGGTTACTTTGTCATGCATTTTTAAAAAAAAAAAAATTAATGAAATACTCATCAGTACACAAATTTTTAAAAGTATAATGTGTTACTTTTTTGTTTTATTTAATAGAGACATGATGATAAATTTATACAAACTCTATTTTCAATACTCTCATTTTTTTTTTCAACCAAACAAAATTTTTTTCTATCCTTCCAGTCTTCCATCTTCCCAACAAAATACAAATGAGGAAAACTAAAACTTTTTCTATCATCGCACTTTTCTATCGTTTCTCCATTTTCTATCCTCCCACTTTTCCATCCTCCTAACCAAACAGATACTAAGTAATTGAGAGAAAGTGAGAGATTTCACATCACTTATTCCACACCATGGTATATTAATATTAGTTTCAAATGTGCCCATACGCACTTCATGAAGTGGAATAACCTCAATTAAAAATCAGTCGATCAAATGGTATTTTCTTTCCTCACCTAGTCAAAAGTAAAAAAAAAAAAAGTTACAGATCTTTCTTAACTTTTTTCCCCCCTCTGCCTTTAATGTCACCATTATTAAGAAAGTTAGCCAAAGATATTACTAAGGTACGAACCGACCACTTGTAATGAGGTAGAGAATGAACATTTCTGTGCGGCTTGCATATTTTGCTAAATATAATTATATTTTAAATCCTATAATTAAACAAGTTAAATATTGTAATTTCAAAAGTAACAATTTAAACTTGAAGCTTTTGAAAAGCTAACAAATTAAACCTTCAGTCCATATTAAACTCAAACACAATTTCATTCCACTTAAATGAGTTAAAGTTTATTTTCTTTTTGTTTTTTTGTTTTTTTGTTTTTTTTTTTTAATAGGAAAGTTTATTTTGTTAGTTTCTCAAAAAAAATGTTTAATTTGTTACTTTTTTGACACCTCAAGATTTAATTTGTCATATTTGAAACTTTCATGTTTAATTTGTTACTCTCAAATTATAGGGTTTTAAAGAAAATTTCTCCTACTTTTCGAACCAAAAGAAAAGAATTTTTTCAGTGACTTCTAGTTTGTCTCTTTTTTTAACCGAATTGTCTTTGTAATTTTCCACTATCTTAATACAAAATGCAACCCAATAGTACATTTTTCTTGTGATAGACCAATGGGGAAAATATTTACAGTAGCCTTCATGACTATTGGTGCACCACCCACTCATTGGTCCTATTCTAAACAGTTTATTGGTGATAGACCACATCAACATATACCTTGCATTTCAAGTTACATCCTTCTCTTTTTTCTTTTTTCTTTTTGGGGTAGAAAGTTACATCCTTCTCACTTCATTCTCAAAGTATCCGCATGCCACACTCTTTGACAATGTTTGTATTCACCCTTTATCCTTTTTTTTGAACTTGACATCAATGCAGAAAACATTGTGCCGCACACAAGGGAACTTGGACTTTATTGTGCCATGTCTAGCATGCACCACTAGTAGCAATACTTAAGCATCATTTCAATTTGATAACTATTGCTATAAAAATATTCTCATTGAATGAAGAAAATGCCCTGGTCTTTGACAATGAATCCAAAAGCATGCCAATGAATAGAATGGGGTTATATTCATGGAAGAAAAAATCCCTTCTATGAATGAGACACAACTACATACTCTCATAGACAATTCACTTATCAAGTGAAAATATGCCAATTGAAAAGTATTATATACTTGTATAAATTAAGAAGTCCAAAAAAGACAAAAATTATGCCAACAAGAAAAGTAATCCTTGGATAATGAGTTTGATTTGGTGGTTCTTAGGTAAATAAGCAAATATCATTTCCACAAAAGAAATGCATCAAACAACTCATAAAATTAACCCCTATTGCTCGATGACATGCTCTAAAAATTCTTAATGTTGAGATTTGAGTCATTTGACCCTTGAACTTAAAGAGAAGCCTGTCCCTGAGGGCCTTTAATCAATCTCAAAATCAACTTGACATAATTACAACTTATTATAGCACAGATCACCATAATCATCATCTACTCATGCTAACTACTTAGGATGCCAGGAAACTGGTGGAAGAGTAATTGTGCGTATTCTGCCATAAGCTTTTCAACAAATAGTTTCATATGTTTCTTTCCTTGGGCAGGAAAGCAATGCACTCTCAAAATTGTTAACATTTCTGCATGGCTTTGAATCACTGCAAGCAATGTGCATAGGTGGGCTTCTTATGTCATAGGTACCATATATGAACGGAAGTATGATTGGGGCACTTTTCAGTGACATGGTAGTATTGATTTAAATAATTGGGTTTCGAACCATGTCCAATTGTCCATGTATCAGAAACAGTAAGTACAGAAGTATGATTGGCGAACTTTTTACCAAGGTGGAAGCATTGGTTTAAATAATTGGGTTTTGAACAATGCCCATGTGAATGTTTTGGAAGGTTACTTTGGATACAAACCTGAGCCACCTTGCCTTTTTTTGATCTGAACACCATTAGTAGAGCGTTTGATGATTGAGTAACTCACTATGTGAAGTTTGATATATAAGCTTGAGATTTATCCGTACCAAGACTGCCAATGCTGCACAGTTAGAAGGATCAGTCAGAAAAAGGGACTAGTGATAGATTTTCTGCCACTTAATTAAGCAAAAGCAGATTAAAATTTGTGCACGTTGATCCCTTTGTCTAGGCTCTTGTACCTCTGAATTTTACTATGACCAAGAAAGACAAACAATGAAGTTTTCTACTACCCTACATCCTATTAGATAACTAGAAGTGAATATAAGCCCCAAAGTGACCCTTGGTGGTGACCTTTTTACAACTTGCAATTTTGATGCAGACTATTTTGTCAGCTAAGAAATTTTAGCATCAAGCAGTGAATGTACCTAATTCCACGAATTTGGCTGCAACATTCCTTATGTCCACATTGTGAGAATTGGTTCCAATTGGCATACAATCATCACCTGCATAAAAAGTATATGCTCAAATAATATAAACTTTTAGAGTAGTAAAAACATAGGGAAGACAAGAACTAGGAATTGAGAGCTTGCGGAATAATATACCAGTGGATATGAATAAATTGTTTTTTTTTTTTTTTTTTACATTATTTGTGTCCTCCAAGTGAATTCCGTTTGTGTTGGGACTATCAACAGGTGATTATTTGCTATGCCATTCCAAATGGACATTTTGACTGATCAAATCCAAAATGAAACTTGGGGCTGTTCTAACTTGAAGTCCCCTTAATTTCAAATCAGAATGAGAAGCAAAAAATTATGGCCTGCATCAATTCAAAACATTAATGAAAGAATTTCTAAAGAGCTTAACTTCCTAAAATAATCTCTAGTTACTTTTGTTTGTGTCTTGAACGTTAGAAATTAAAATGGCTTACATTATCGGCCTGCCATGAAGATTCCACCATTTCTCTCCTCTGCCATATATAAGATCAGCCTCTAGCAATGACATTCCCCTTGATACTTATGAAGGCCAGCCACTCTTGCTTACTAGTTTTTGGCCACCCTGCTTCAAGTCCATCTGGTGCCATAAGAGTTACAATTATCTTCTCATTATCAAGCCCAAAAGCAAAGTGAATTTTTGATCATTAAAACAGTCAACAGGCTTGAAGAAAAAAAAATCTCACCTTATAACCATACTGATAACACAACCTGAAAGATGAGATGGGATTCACAAGGCCCCATAAAAATTGTACGCTGTACCCCGAAGGAATATTTGGGAAGAACAAGAAACATTGCAGGCTGTATTCTTGAATGCTTTGGAGTCATCAATAACACCATCCCCAACAGCAGCAATGGAAAGTACATTAAAAACCATATTGGTAATAGTAGAAGTAGAAGTACTTCTTTTACTTGAGGTTAAAGCCATATGTGGAAGGGAACATGGTTTTGATTTTCTTAATAATGCTTGCAAATGTTTCTGTTATGTGGACCTGGGAAATTTCCCCTAAATGAAAGGAACTAAGATAGCTAAAATGATAATGAAAAACACAATATTAACTGAGTATGCCTTTTCATTACGAGAATATGGATTTGAAGATACTTGGCTATATATAGAACAAATTCTCTATTAACAGAGTAGGGTCTGCACACAGTACATTGAAGTACATGCCAATTACCTTAATTTAGAGGAAGATGGCATTTTCTTTCAATCTTTTAAAACCAAAACTTGGACTTTTTGATAGTCTTTTTTTTTTTTGGTCTCAAATCTCAAAAATTAGTTAAAATGTATGTGTGTACCTGTATAGATTTCTTGTACTCCTTAAACAATCAGAACTCCATGCAAAAGGGATGCCACGTAATAGCTTGGACCAAAAAACCAAAAAACCGTATTACCCTTTGAGAATAGTAAATACATGTAACATTCCTTATTTCCACACCATATTCCAATACAATCATCACCTGTATCAAAGGTTTAAACCCAAACAATATGAACTTTTTAGAGTAGTAAATCATAGGGAAGAAAAGAACTCAGATTTGAGAGCTTGTGGAATAATATACCAGTGGATATGAATGAATTGTATATTTTCACATTATTTCTCTCCTCCAAGTGAATTCCATCCATGTTGGGACTATCAACAAGCAATTGTGCTAACTAATTTTAAATGTACATTTTGAAAATGACCGAATTCAAAATGAAACCCGGGGTGGATCTTAACTCCAGTCCCCTTAGTTAAAAACTTCCATGAAAGAACTTCTACAGAGTTTAACTTCCAAAATAAATTTCTAGCTACTTTTGTTTGCATCTTAAAGCATTGTCAAGATTTATTCCATTAATATAGGATGTCAACATAAATGACGTATGTTTAGAAATAATACAAAAGAAAAAGGCTCACTTTGTCATGCTTGCCATGAATATTCCACCATTTCTCTCATCTGCCATCTATAAGACCAACCCTGTGCAATAACATCCCCTGATACTTATGAAGTTCAGACTCTCTTGCATACTAGTTTTTACCATGCTTCAAATCCATCTGGTGCCATAAGAGTTCCATCAATCTTCTCATTATAAAGCCAAAAAGCAAGTGAGTTTTTCATCTCAAAATCAACCAACAGACTTAAAGAAAAAAAAATTACCTTATAAGTATACTAATAACACAACCAGAAGGATGAGGATGAGATGGGATTTGCAAGGCCCCTTGAAAATTGTACTTTGTAGTTTGTACCATGAAGGAATGAATATATGGGTGGAACAAGCATTGCAAGCCTTTTGTCTTGGTAAGCACTACTTCAAGCATCCTTGAATGCTTTGGTGTCATAAATAACACCATCCCCAATAGCAAAGAGAAGTACATTGAAAAGAAATAATGCAGGGATTCAGGTGCCTTTGCTAAGTATGCCTTTTCATGGATTTAGATCGTGTTCCCCTTTCTGTAGGTATGAGAAGACGGATTTGAAGATATATGGCAAAATATAGAACAATTTCTCAACAATATTAAAGCCCAAATTCAAAATTCAAATGTGAGATCAGGGTATCTCATCTCAAATATGTAAAAAGTCTGAGATAATAAAATTAAAAATAAGTTTTGGCTGTTCTTCCTGCATTGTGACTATAATATGAAGAGAAAGAGTCAAGCAGGAAGTAGCTGAAGGAGAAAGAGATACCAAATGCCACTTCAATATGGAAGCAATGTATTACAGGTTGCAAAACAACAGAGTATCAGGAATTGGGAAATTGTTCAAAGGGTAAAATAATGGGCCCATTTGTTTGAAAGATAATTGGTGTGGAAAAAATTTAGGAGAATGAAAGGAGTTAGATTGATTAACTCACTGACTGGGGGTAGCACACCTCTATAATTGCATACTGGTTTTCCAACAGTTCCACCAAATAGAATTGAGAGTAAAGAATCTAAAGATACAACTAAACAAGGAAAATAAATGTAAGAAGAAAATGAAAAACTAAATGCTCAAATGAGACAGAGAAAATAGGTTCTACTATGAGAATGCAACAGTTGAATTTTCAAAATATTATACACTACCTTGTCAACCATCAGATCAAACATTTGGCTCTTGGCATCACACTACCAACACCCTAAACTTGGCCCAGGGTCTTGTGAATTATGTGAAACACAACACACCTTAATTTTAGTTACCTATGAATGGATCTTGTCAGACCCATACCCATGTAAGACTTAAGGCCAACTACATAAGCACTAGGACTATCAAGTAAATCAGAGCACAGATAATTAATTATAATTTTTTTGTATTTCCCAGTCAAAAGCTGTAGGGAACTACTCAGAGGAGTTAATCTCAATACTCTTACCATTAACACTTCAATCTACTGCTTTATTTTAAAGCCAAAGTCAAAACAAATAAATCAATTAATAAAAGAGTAATATTTTGGCATCCAAAAAGTGTCATACACAGTATTTAATAGATATGGGTTAGTACAAGTTCTCCAAAATTAGCATCAAGATGAACAAGAAAAAGATAATGATAGGGAAAATGAATTACCTGCTCAAAACCAAGCATAAGATTTGCCCACTCTATATCCCTAGTAATCAACAAATTGGACCTAGCAAGAAGGAGTGCAACCTGGGCCTAAATAAATCACAAAATACCAAGCGAAACATTATTGATATGTTACAGACAGTGGGTTAAAAAGATTGACTTATATTTTAAATACTTGATTTATATTTTAAATACTTGATTTATATTTTAAATACTTGCTTTTTTTATTTATTTAATATTACTACAAAAATTACTCATTTATCGTATTTTTATTCAGCCCCCATATGAACACCACTTCCATTGAAGAATTTCCATGTTATATTTTTTTTTTCATATTGATATGGACCGACCTTATAAAAAAAACTCTAAATGAGCATTATAAAACACTTCTAAAAACATTATAAAACACTTAGATATGCAGACATTGTACCAACTATAATAAAGTGCAATTCTTTTAGGACCAAGTTTGACTACAATTCGATTGTACCTAATGATTATAACTCTCGTTAAAAAAATATTAACATAACATAATTATATATTTTGAAAATCTAACAATTAGATTGCATATTATTTATATTCTTAATGTGCATGTCAAATTTCGTGTCAATCAAATGTCATTTATTATTTGATTCATAAACTTATTTTTTATACATTATTTTGGAATAAAATTTTAAATAGTTGATTAAATTTTTTTATATTTCTTTTTTATATTATTATAGTAAGAACATATATATATATATATATATATATATAATTACTCATTCATCATATTGCCATGTAATATATATTGCCATGTTGATATGGCCCGACCTTATCAGGCTGAGTTATATATGCAATTGAACAATGTCGATGGCCAACCTCTTAAGAATATGAAAGAGAGAGATAGGATTCTAAATAAAAAACTTCTAATTCTGCTTTCCTCATCTTCAAAATAATAACCATAAAAATGAGATAATAACTGTGGATACCCACTAATCACCTAATATCTTCACGTAAACAACTAATGAAGAACTCTTACTGATAAAAAAAACCAATCACCTATGACCTAACATCTATTATTGATATAGAAAAGTAACCAATAATTAGTGAATTGTGATAAGAATGAAGCAGCTACTCTTGAATCTTGATAATCTATCTAAGTGTTGTTGTTCATGCATGGTTCCACGCGGCTTTGCGTCATAACAACTAACAAGTGCATGTATTTTAATTTCCATGAGTTCCAAATGTCAAAGTCTGCGAGCAATTGATTAACACATTACGCATATACGTTGATAATCACTTGAAATCCATACTAACGTTGAAACGTATCGTAGCCTCGAAGGCAGCAAGGTAATGCTGATGTTGGTGTATGTTTACTCTTGATGACCTCGATTGATCTGTTTTGGCCTATGCATCGCTCATCTTCCACATTCCTGACCATTTCCAATTAAGGAATGAGGCATGAAAAGGCATGCTAAGTACGTAGCGCCTTATTAAATCAAATTCTTACGTTGAAGATTATTGTCAAGTTCCCACTATATAGTTTGGTTTGGTTGACATTATTTTTATAAACTTGGATTTAACTTAAATTCATAGCTCATTTGATTTTAAAATTAGGGTTCGATTAATGGGTGCCTTTAGGATATTTGTTAAGAAAAGTTTTAATTCTGTTTTCATGTGAAATTAATAAATTATCAAAAAAAATCAATTATTTTTTTTAGGACAAAGTTTAGCTACAAAATTGGTTGCAGCTTAAGGCTATAATATTACTGAATAAAATAAACATTACTTCATATTTTGAAAATCTAACAGTTGAATTATATGTTCTTTACGCTCTTAATACATGTTAAATTATTCCATCTGAAAGTTCAGCCTTTTATTTTTAAAATCTGATGAGTCCGTAGAAATTATTAAGGTCGTCCACCTTAATGAACGGTCATTGCGTCATTAGTAGGCCATCAAAGATAGATGAGTAACCACCCAACACATTCAGTAACGATCATCAAAGGCCTTAAACCCTCTCATCAAGACAAAGAACGTTACAATTAGGGTAATAATCACCCTCATTTATGTCCAATAGCTACCTAAGTCACCTATAAAAAGGACAATCTGTCCATTTGCTAAGGTATGTCAAAAGCTACAACAAAACACTATCTAAATATGAGAAATATGGGGTGATACTAACTTAAGCATCGAAAACTCTCCCATCGGGCACAACCCGGTGGTCTCTTCGATTTATCTCTCTTTATCTTGCAAGTCCTACAAGATCATCTAAAGCTCCGGATTGGATGAGTGACCCAACTGACGATTTTGGCATCATCAGTTTGGCGCCGTCTGTGGGGAGGTGATTAGCCATCTAGCTCTTCCTACAACAAAGGGTTCACTCAGTTCAATGGAGAATCATCAACACCAAAATACCAGATTTAGAGTACCCCATGGATGATACTCAATGATCATTTCTTTACTCTGTACATATCCATTTCTTCGATGAAGTTATCTAAATTTAAATTGGGGCCGCAATGAGAAAGATAGAGGTATTACCAAGACACCATCGTCATTAAAGCACGACTTGTCAACTATTCAAATGGACGATGATGAGAGAACCTAGATCCAAGGTCGCAAATATGTTGTCCTCTAATTTGAGGATTTGGTTGCAAAACGCTTCCTATTATCTAGATAATAAATAAATAGAAAGATCACTAAGATGCCGTCAAGTCGTCAACAATGAAAGTACGACTCCCAGCGGCAACACATGATTGGATTGGTCGTCGACAACGTAAGAACTTCACAACCCGTGACCTTCAACTTGGGCAGTCCTCAAAGGAATGGTCCAGCTCCTGGGTCTTAAGGTAAGATGAGTTTCTTCTCATCCTGTTAAATGGTTTTAATTACCACATCTTGTTAAAAGATCTAGAAGTCTAAAAACATAATAAACTCGTCTAAAACTTTAGAAACATAACAGAGGAGTTTACTCTATTAAGTATCCTTTTGTTAAAAGAAAAAAAAGAAGTGATTGAAGGTGGTCATAATTTTCAGCCACCCAAGTCAAATATGATGAAATTACCATAGGAGAACTTTCCTTTCTTAGTTTCACCGGTTCCCCATTGTTTTTAGTTTGCATGAATGGTGGAACCAAATTTCAATAGAACATAATTACCTTACCAAAATTGTGATCTTAAATATAGGCATTAAAAAAAAAAAAAAAAAAGGTAATGAATACCTTGATTGTTATAAACTGCATCTGTCAAACTGGTCTCTTTGAGATCCTTGCCATTAAAGCCAAATATAATTATATATCATGGCCTAATTGATATCCTAACTTGTTAAGGATACAGCTGTAGCTACAGCTGTAATTGCCGAGGAGAGCAGCTGATGTATATTTGAATTTGTATAGCTTAATCATATTTTGAATAAGATAGGATAAGATAGAATTAGGATTGTGATGAGATAAGATTAGGATACAGTAGAATCACTTTGAATCTGTATCCTAGTGATGAGCTAGAAGTATATCCATCCAAATTGGTATATCTAAATTGTATTTTGAATTGTAACAAACTCCTCTATATATATATGAAAATGCCTTGAATCGTGTGGGTAAGGCTTGGAAACATTTTTCAATTATCTGATTTTACATAATTATAGCCAAAAAGGGTTTTACACCTTTACTAAATTTCCTATTATAACATGAGGAGATCATTTTGTCTCTTTATAGCATTAAATAATTGGTATACTGATAGCATCTTGGTTGATATTCATATATTATACCATTAATTATGGCTTTTTATTTCACTACTTTTTCCTAATGCATCTTGCTAAGATATTTAAAAAAAAAAAAAAAAAAAAAAAAAAAGAAGTGAAATATTATTGCACTGCCAAAGATAATAAATCTTAATTTTCGACGTTAGAGAAAGTTGAAGCCAAAATTTTGTCTTACTGAAATTATATCATAATTTTAGAGTTTAGACACTAAAGAGGCTAAAGTCAGATTCTACTATCTTACCAAATTTAGAAACACTAAATTTGGAAATAAGAGAAAATTCAATAAACCTGGCTGGGCCAACCTAATCAGTATTAGGTAGGTGGAAGCCAATGATAATGAATATTCTATTTTTTCTGCTACAACTGCACCTTGTGAAAACTGTCATGATTTATGAATGTTTGGCAAAAACGTTATATATACACGTCCAAGAAAACTAATCTTGTAGCGGTCATCTATGAGATTGAAAACATTCACAAAAGAGATGTATAAAAAATAAAGTTGACTGCAAAACCACATATGGTGATGATGTGCGGCCTAGAGACGATGAACAATTGTTAAAGAGAACTTGTCAAGAAGAACCTACCAAAGGGGAGATCAAAGATGGAAACATTCTCTTCAAACAGGTATATTGCCTGAAACCCGTCAATTATATGATCGGCTAAGGTTATGAATTTATGGTGCTTAAGTATTGCAATTAAGGACCATTTAAGGTAAAGGCTCTCAACCTCCATTATTTTTATCAAATTTAAATATTTTAATTTTCGTTATTAAGGAAAGTAAAGTCAACTTTAATTGCTTTGCCAAATATCAATATCTTGATTTGGACATTTAAAAGCATGGAACCATATTTTATTGGGCTTGAATTCCATTTAACAAGAGATGTCTAATTATTTCTCTAAATTTAAGGAGAAATCTTATAAGCATATAAATTTACACATAATGTACATAACCCACTATTTTAAATTTTCCCAATCATACATGCTACTTTGACTTTGAGAAAGAACACATTTTTGAATTGTTACATATTATCATACAATCTACTCTCATAATAGTATCAAGGTATGTGCATATGAGTTCATTAAACAACAAAGACGTAGCATGTTATACCAAAATGGTTTGGCAATTTTATGCGTTGGGGTTTTGATTTTTCCTCCCGTATTCTAGTCCAACATACTTTTACAATTGAGCATAAATCCCACCACATGGTTTCATGAAATCTTTAGTGGCCCTTGTATGCTAAAGCATCATGCTTTCATCGAGCCACTACACTCCAGTGCTCGATCTGAACTAAATTACACTTCATTTATATAAAAATCAATATTAAGCCCCAACGAATTTTATGCATTTGTGATTAATATTATTTGTGAATTTCTTACTTGAAAAATGTTGCTCCAAGTCTAACACTTTGCATAGTAAAAGTACTAAACTATTCAGTAGTGTAACTAGAATAGCTTGATATGCACTTATTTCTTTCATTCTACTCATTTATTTTAAAGAGTAGCAGTGTCTTTTTGGGACCACTCTAAAATTTCATACATAATTTTCTATCATGAACAATTTACTTCATCGCTATCTATACATTGGTCTATAAGTTTCTAAATTTTGTTCTAATAAATTAGACATGAAATTTTATGAAGATTTCCATTCGGGACTAAGATTAAGCCCAAAGGAAGAAAAATACAGGTACAAACAATGACAAGCCATTTTTTTGGTCATCATCCAACAACAAATGTACCTTTCATGTTTGAACGGGGGCAAACCCTTTGGATATATCTACACCTTCAAATAGCAGGAACAAAATATAGCAATGATGCACCCAGTTCTTGGTCTTTAAGGTCAAATTTAAACATTTCTTTTCCCTTTTAATTCTCCAAGTATTTGCAACATCGATTGAAGTCAAGTGTTAGGCATAATGACAAATATCATTATTGCCAAATAAAAAACCTAGCTGTTTAAGAAATTTAAAATTGTTTACCATGATAAATATAATGATTGTTTATCATAATGGCAAATATCATTTAACATACCGAATTCCAACACTCTTGAAACACTTTACCAAGTGTTATTCAGTTGCATTAGAATAGGGTAATAGTTATGAAAATGATTGTTGGAAAGGCAAATTGCTAAATTACAAGATTAGTACAAACATGCACAATTGACACAAAAGGCTAGATAATTTCTTGCTAAAGTTAAAAGGCTTGACTAGTAATATTTGCTCTAGCTAGTGTGTCCTATTTTATACTTTTGATCTCTAGCCGATCAATTGATCTTAAGTTCGTCCATTTCTTTTGCTATTCTACTATCGCCAAAACAAAGAAAAAAGTGGAAATGGTTGAATCACCTATAGAGCATGTGCTTCATACATAAAAATAAATTCCAAATTTTCTAAGGGGATGTCATAATTTGATGAAGAAAAACTCTTTAAGAAGAAAATAGAGATATAGCTAAAAGTTGTGAAAATTCCATCTACATCACAAATGTCGAGTTTAATTCCTGTAAATTATGGGTTGTACAAATCCAACAAAGAAGAGCTCTATAAGTAAAAGTTCAATGACGAAGAGTTCGTCAAGAAGACTACAACAATGAAAAGACCGAGGTATGTACAAAATAGTATTGAGATTTAAGGTCTTCTATTGAGGTGACTCATTTCTTTCTTTCTTTTTTATCCATGAGATCATATTATTGAAACTAGATAAATATCAAGCTCACATGATTAATACAAATGTGTATGTAGAACATGTTGAAAATATTGCTATAAAATTGTTACAATTATCACAATCAATATGACTATATTATTAGTAGCATATGTTTCATCGTCATGAATCTGAGAAGTTCTATTAAGTCTCCTAGACTTAAAATGATAAGATGATCGTGTTCACAATATAGTCATGAGTTTAAGTCTTAATAAATTTCCACTATCTTCTTCAACTCACCAAAATCTTTTTAAATTGCTTTTAAAGTTATTTATTGTGCAAGCACCTAACAAAGATCAATTTAAAGAAGCATATAGTCAAAAAGCTTTACTTTTTATATATCATAGAATACTTCTCTATGATTCATATAGAATGCACTTTGTCAAATGACATCCATAATTGTATAGCATGCAATTGCATATTTGTACATTGTCATTCCTAACAAAATGCAACTAGCACTTTCGAAGTGACTTAAGCGTACAATTAAAGAAGAAGGAAGAGGAAATTGCTATTACAAATGGCAATGACCATAGTCATCAAAAAAAAAAATTTTCTAATCATGATAGAGCATTCCTTTAGTCATCAACAAACGAGAATTTTACTCTTCATGGTTGAACGGGGGCAACAACATGGCCTAGTTTTTACGCCTTTGAAAAATTGAAGGCAAAAGAGATCTAGGCCTTAGATATTAAGTATCATTTTAAGCTTAAAAAATCTTGAAAAGAGAGGAGCTTGTCATCTTGAAAAGAGAAGAGTTTGTCAAGAAGAGCCTAACAATAAAAAGATCGAGGTATGTGACAAAATAATGTCGTCATTTAAGGTAACATATTTATTTCTGTCTCTTTTATATTCGTCTATAAAAATTTACATCTAGTAAAGTTTCATGCAAAAATGTATGCATTACGAGACAGATCACAAAAGAGGTAAAACTCTAAGATTACAAGGAAATAAGAAAAATGTCCACCTAGGCTATTGGTAACTTATTATTTATATATGAATTGTTCTAAAATTCTTGTCTAACCAAGTCTTGTCAAGTGCATGTGCTACTTAATGCAGATATCAACATGGCCTCAAGAAGGTCCAAAACGACATAGCGTCAAGGAATCTTTCTAGCAACAAGTGACAAAATTCCTTAAATGGATGTAAGTTACCAAAAAATGGCTAAGTGATAAGATTCCGCCAAGACAGATGTAAATCACTGACGAAGCGTAAGTGACAAGATTCCTTAAATGGATGTAAGTCACCAAAAAATGGCTAAGTGATAAGATTCCACCAAGACGGATGTAAGTCACTGAAAAAGCCTAAATGACAAGATTTCTTAAATGGATGTAAGTCACCAAAAAATGGCTAAGTGTTAAGATTCCGCCAAGACGGATGTAAATCACTAACAAAGCCTAAGTGACAAGATTCCGGTAGACCGATGTAAATCGCTGGCGAAGTCTAAATGACGAAGCTCCGTAACTGGATGTAAGTCACCTAAAAGTGGCTAAGTGACTAAATACCCTTAGACAAGTGTAAGCAGACAAGGACTCTCACACAAACGCAAGTCACACGCAAATCAAGAATATCAAACCTAACAACCAAAAAATGAATGAAAGAAGAAGCATTGAAGTGATCAAAAATGGTCGTCCAAAGAAATCACCTCGCTCCTCAGTAGTGATAAAAAATGGTCATCCAAAGAAATTACCTTACTCTTCAGCAGTGATAAAAAAATGATCGTCCAAAGAGATTTGCTCGCTTTCAAGATCAAGCTATGATCCCTTGAACATCCAAAAAGACCTACAAAAGGTAGATACTAAGAAGCCGTCGCAAAAATACTACCATTCTTGAAGAAGAAAGTAGTTGAAGATAAAGAAGTCTGAATCTAAACAAGTCAAGAATATTCCCAAAGCCTAACTAGCACAAAGCAAAATCAGACTTGGGAATGGAGAGCAATTGATGAGTCCGTAAAAATTATTAAGGTCGTCCACCTTAATGAACGGTCATTGCGTCATTAGTAGGCCATCAAAGATAGATGAGTAACCGCCCAACGCATTCAGTAACGATCATCAAAGGCCTTAAACCCTCTCATCAAGACAAAGAACGTTACAATTAGGGTAATAATCACCCTCATTTATGTCCAATAGCTACCTAAGTCACCTATAAAAATGACAATCTATCCATTTGCTAAGGTATGTCAAAAGCTACAACAAAACATTATCTAAATACGAGAAATATGAGGTGATACTAACTTAAGCATCAGAGACTCTCCCATCGGGTACAACTCGGTGGTCTCTTCGATCTATCTCTCTTTATCTTGCAGGTCTTACAAGATCATCTAAAGCTCCGGATTGGACGAGTGACCCAACTAACGATTTTGGCATCATCAAAATCATTTCTGAAAATTTATTGTACCCATCAAGCAATTTTGGATACATCACAAGCTAACTGAATCTAAGCAACAACAATAACTCAAATTTATGGGAATATGTTAAATTCATCAATCTAGGTTGTTAGTAATTTATTTTCAGTGGGAATTTTTACCAGAAAAATGAGAATATTTAATTGATAGTATTTGTTTGCAAAATAAATGAAGCGTAAGGAGATTAAGAATCAGAATGAGTTACCCAATAATAGAAAGTTATTTAAGATCGATGATTGGGATGTGAGAAATGGTGCACCAATCCTCTCCTATCTCTCTTTGGCAACATTCCTTGATAATTGGACAGCCAGCGATCTCCAATTTATTCAATGGAATTGTACACAGGAAGTTCGGCAGCGACTTTAACTTTCTGGAGCAATGAATTTCCAACTCTTGAAGACGTGGCATTACAGTAATACAGCCTGCGTCTTCTTTTTCTCCAATCCCAATCCATTCTTCCTACTCCTCCAACCACCTAAACCTGAGATATTTCAAATTTGGGAATATTATGTCTTCTCTCTTGTTTTCAAATTCTATTCCCAAAAATTCATCACCCACTTTTTTCAAACTACACACTTCCCATATATTTAACGATTCGAGGAACAGAAACTTCCCCAAAGGAGGCAAACTCATTAACTTTGTGGCCGAAAAGATACTAACTGTTTTCAATTTGGTCAAGGACATCAACAAATTAGGAGACATTCTGGTGCCCTGGTACCAATCAATTTTTAACAGCTCCAAGTCTTGTGGTAGCTCTAAGGCATTTAAAACTAATGCATCCCTCTCCATTCTTCTATCATTGGGGTCGACGACATACGTAACCCAATCATCCGACACTTCTCTATCCTTCCATTTCTTAAAAGATAGTCTCATTTCATGAAGTTGTATCTTCTTCTTAAGTTGAGCATTCTCGACCTCTCTTACATCTACCAGATTTCCCAACCCGCGTATTTCAAAACTCCCTTGCAGGTGGTTCAAATTTTTTTTAAAACTTTTTTTAATGTTCTAAGAGAAGTCAATCCTTCACTCCCTCTTGGAATCACTAAATTATATCCAATAAGATGTCTTAAGTTAATCAATTTACCTATCCCAAGTGGTAATTTTGTGACCACAATAGAAGCCTCTGTAATCTTCAAATATTGTAAATTGCATAAATTATAGGTGGTTTCAGGCAATACCTTATTGTACCAGAACAAATCGAGATAACTTAAATGGATTAAATTTTCCACTGTATGTGGAAGTTCCATAATAGTGCACTTCAAAGTTAATACCCATAAAAGTCTAAAATTCTGAAATAAATTGGGTATGTAATAACCAAGTCGATTAAAAATGATGAGGGTGCGCAGATTTTGGCACTATAATGGACAAAAGAAATTGGAATAAATTTTAAATTTCTAATTCCAAATGGCGAGCATTATTAAAATCTGATTTTGACTCTACGTCACTACTGATTATAAAGCATTCATTCTTAGTAATTGACTGTGCAAAGTCATGCACTATATCATGCATTTTGTACCTCATTTCAAATGTATCTTCCCAAGATTCTTGGAAGAAAGAGTGAATAAATAAATTTTCAAAGTATTCTCTTGCCATGATTTCCATTTCCATATTTCCCTTTGACTCAACAAATTCGTGTGCTATCCACGTAGATACCAACTCATCAACATTAAAGCCATGATCTTTCGGAAAGACAGCACAATATGAGAAATATCGTTTCAGTGGGGAGGGCAAATCATAATAATTCAGTAACAAGGGTGCAAAACACTACAACAAAATGTCTTTTTAGTCACGAAAATTAGTGAGGAAATTTTTTTCCTCACTAAAAATACAACTTTAGTGATGAAATATGAATTTTGTCACTAATAATGAAAAAAATTATAACATTTAGTGATGAAAAATAAATTTCGTTGCTATTGTGATTTGAAAAATGGGCACCAGTGGAGGAAAACTTTGGCGCGAGTTTAATTAATCTATAGTGACAAACTATTTTGTCGCTAAAAGTTGAAATTTTTAGTGACGAAATATTTCGTCACTATAGGTATTACTGTGGATAGTATTAGTGACGATTCACTATGAGGAAGAATTAGCAACGAAAAATATTTGTCACTAAAAATAATAATAATTTTACACTTATATGTTTTTAGTGACGAAATCACAATTCGTCACTAAAAGTATGATTTAGTGATGAAATATGAATTTCGTCTCTAAAAATCTTAACAAAACCCGGTCTTTAGTGACGAAACTGGAATTCGTCACTAAAGACTTAAAAGCCTAATTTCAATACTCGACACTCTTTGAGCCATTTCGGTCTTGTTTAATGGGTCAAAACTCTCTGGCCACAAACATTTCACAAACATCTAAGTTCTAGCAGCCCAAAACTCTCTTAGTCAAAAAAAAAAAAAAAAACCCAAACGGCAATTAAGCTCAGCCATCACCGTTGAGCTCCCAAACCCAAACCACCGTCGCCGTTGAGCTTCCACCGTCGTCGATGAAGCTTAGCCGTCGTCGATGAAGCTCAAACCGTTGCCGATGAAGTTCCATAAAGAGCAAACCTTGCAACGATCCTTCTTTGCGACGGACTTGGCGACGATCCTTGCACCATCGGCAACGATCCATCGTCTTGACTCAATGATGGTTCCCCCCTGAGACGGCTACGATCCTTGTGACGGACTCGACGATGATCCTTGCACCATCGGCGACGATGAAACCTTGCGACGATCCATCTTTGAGACAATCTTTACGACGATCCTTGCGACGGACTCAGTGACGATCCTTGCACCATCGGTGACGATCCATCGTCTTGACTCAGTGATGGTTCCCTCCTGAGACGGCGACGATCCTTGCGACGGACTTCTGAGGTTCTTCAACTTGATTTAAAAAAAAAAAAATTCAACCCATGTATGAGGTTTGCTTATTTTTCTCCATTTTTATTTTGATTTATTTATATTTTTTGGTTTGTTTATTTTTCTCATTTTTATTTTGGTTTGTTTATATTTTTTTCTCCATTGTTCTGTGATAAAAGGAATTTAAAAAGTGAATTATGTGAATTATGTTTCTTTATTTGGTTTTTTATTTTTATTTTTAAATGTTGGTACTGTTTCTACATGGTCCTCTCTCTGTTTCTCATGGAATTTTGTTAATGAATTGGGTTCTTTTGTAGGACTATTTTCAGTTTTCACCAGAGCACTGTATGAACTACTGGCTAAGAGAAAGAAAAAGTTGTTGTTCTTAGACCAACAAAGGTACGTTCTCTACTATCATTTTTCACACCAAAATTTTGAGACTAATAGACTTGGTTGTTATTATTGTATCATGGGCATCAATGATTCACACCATTTGGAGAAGTTCCTTAGAGCGTGTTTCAGCTTTGCTAGATAGCTTTGATTCCTTGAACTTCTCTGAATTTAAATTGTAACTCCTTTTCACTGCATGTGTTTTAGCTACACTAATGGTTTTGACCCTTTGAACTTTATGAGTTTTTGTTCTCTTGCACTTAAAATTTCTTTGGTGGGGTACTTTTTTCTTGTTTGTGTAATGGTGCTGCATAATGGTGTTTTCTTTTCTACTTTCCTTTTTTTCCCCCCAAATTATTAATTGTGGTTTGCTTCTTGAATTCAATTGGTTGGCTGCTTCAATGAATTGATAGGAAAAGTTACTTGGTATGTGTATATTTATGCTTTTGCATGTCCAAATAACTCTTCTTCATTAAAGGAGCTTTGCTGTGCAGTTTGTGAAATTAGGGAGGTGGGTTTGTTTGAAATTTGGGTTGGACGTGGCTATAGGGGTTGGATGTTGAAATTTTAGTTGAAGAAGTTGAAGATGTTGGATGAGGAATTTGGATGACTGCTATATTACATGTGTAAGCTATGAGTTTGTGTAGTAACTTATGAAATGATCATTTTCAAGACTGAAGTACTTATAAATTTAACTTTTCTTTTGCAGGCTAAATTCACATTGTTTGCAATAATTTTGGATTTTTTTTTAAGTTGTAAGCTTAGCTTGAGCAAAGTAAGTAAATTTTAGTTAAAAACATTATAAAACTCTATACTTGTGATGTTAGAAATTGGATTTGTGGTGGTATGCTGTGTTGGAGTAAGCGGATGGCTTGCATGGTGCTATAAGGTGGTTTAAATACATATTAGGAGTGTTTTTCAATTCTTGCAAATGTGAATGAGAATTGTTGATTAGATGTGATGAATAGTATTTTATTTGATTTAAATACTTGTAAAATTCTATACTTGTGATGTTGGAATTGGTTTTGTGGTGGGTTGTTGTGTTGGAGCAAGTGGGTGTTATAAGGTGGTTTAAACTAATATTGGGAGTGTTTTATTTGATTTAAATACTTGTAAAATTCTATACTTGTGATGTTGGAATTGGTTTTGTGGTGGGTTGTTGTGTTGGAGCAAGCGGGTGGCTTGCATGGTGTTATAAGGTGGTTTAAACTAATATTGGGAGTGTTTTTCATTTCTTGCAAATGTAAATGGAACTTGTTGATTAGATGTGATAAATAGTACTTTATTTGATTTAAATACTTGTAAAATTCTATACTTGTGATGTTGGAATTGGTTTTGTGGTGGGTTGTTGTGTTGGAGCAAGCGGGTGGCTTGCATGGTGTTATAAGGTGGTTTAAACTAATATTGAGAGTTTTTTATTTGATTTAAATACTTGTAAAATTCTATACTTGTGATGTTGGAATTGGTTTTGTGGTGAGTTGTTGTGTTGGAGCAAACGGGTGACTTGCATGGTGTTATAAGGTGGTTTAAACTAATATTGGGAGTGTTTTTCATTTCTTGCAAATGTAAATAGAACTTGTTGATTAGATGTGATTAATAGTACTTTAATTGATTTCAATATTTGTAAACACTCTATACTTGTGATGTCTGTGATTGATTTTGTGGTAGGTTGTTGTGTTGGAGCAAGCGGGTAGCTTGCATGGTGTTATAAGATAGTTTAAACTAATATTGGAAGTGTTTTATTTGATTTAAATACTTGTAAAATTCTATACTTGTGATGTTGGAATTGGTTTTGTGGTGGGTTGTTGTGTTGGAGCAAGCGGGTGGCTTGCATGGTGTTATAAGGTGGTTTAAACTTTTTGGTTAGTATTTTATTTTAGCAATTGACCCACACTACATGGTGTGATTACTTTTTTTGATACATTGTTAGAAATGTTTCTTATAACTTAGTTAGTGTTTTTACTTTGCTATTTTAATGTAGTGTTGTTTTTATATTTGTGCAGATTTCTTATTGGTGGCTTTTAGGGGATTTACTTTTGACATTACTTGAAGATATATGAGGACATCTTCCATTAGTTCTAATTATATTATGCTACCCTTTTTGTATTGTTATAAAACATCTTGAGTTATTGTATGTATTGAAACAATTATTGTATGGAATGAGTTTGAATTGGATACTTGTTTTATTTTTTACTTGTGGAATGTATGGATCTTTTTTTATAAATGTGTTGTTGAAATAAATGTGTTATTCAAATGTGAGGTTTTAATAATGTAATGACAGGTTACAGGTTAATATCAAAGCCATGAAAAAAATAAAAAAAGTTTTAGTGACTGAATTTTTTCGTCACAAATATAGCAACAAAAAATTGTTTTAGTGACGAAATATTTTGTTACTAAATGTAGCAAAATTTTGTAAGAAATGGTTTCAGTGACAAAAATTTTCGTCGCTATATGTGCCTGAATTTTCTTTAAAATAGTTTTAGTGACGAACTTTTTCGTCACTATATGTACCTGAACATAGTTTTAGTGATGAAATCATTCATCACTAAATATGATTTAATAAACTAAAGTGTTTTTAATGATGAAATAGTTTCGTCACTAAATAGTGTTTTTAGTGAGGAAAACATTTAGTGACAAAACGTTTTCGTCGCTAAAAGTTAAAAAAAAAAAATCAAATCGAACTTTTAGTGATGAAATTTTTCGTCACCAGGACTTTCAGTGACGGGGTTTCAGTGACGAAATGAGTTTCGTCACTAAAAGTCCAATTTCGTCACTAAAGGCCTTTAGTGACGAAATTGGACTTTTAGTGACGAATTTTTTCATTACTGAAAATACATTTTGTTGTAGTGAAAGGACCTCTTTCAACATCTTCTAATTCCCACAAATTGCTATCCAAAACATTCTGCCATTCTTCTCTACTTTTCTTGAATTGCATGAGATTCCCCAGAGTCTTTGCAACAAGGGGCAAGCCTTTACACTTCTTTGATATTTGCCTGCCAAGGTTTTCTAGTTGCTCACATTGCTTAGGATCCTTATCAAAAAATGCTATTTTACTAAGCACCGACCAACAGTCTTCCTCAAACAATTCCTCCAACTTGATTGTACTTGTACTTTTCATCATCTTTGCAACTTTGTCTTTATGTGTAGTGACTAGAATTCTACTACTTTGGGAACCACAACTTTTGAGTGCATCTCCAAATGGCTTCCACATTGCATAGTCTTCAGTCCACACATCATCAAAGACAAAAAAAACATTTCTTTCCCCTAATTAATTCACAAATTTTTTCCAACAAACTTTGCAATTCAGTATTTTTAGGGTCACCACCTGCAAGAGCTTCAATAATCGCTTTGGCAACCCTTCATTGATCAAAAGGCTCAAAAACAGCAACCCAAATTTTTTTTTTTTCAAAATGATCTTTTACCTCGTGATGATTAAAAGCTAGTTGGGCAAGATTCGTTTTTCCCATACCACCCATGCCCACCAAAGAGATGACACGGGGGCATTTTTCTTTTTTAGTACCCTTGCCCAATATGATGCTCACTAGATCATCCTTAACGTTATCACGACCAAGAATATCAGACACATCAACATAGGAAGTTGTTTTTGGTCTCTCAACTACTTCTTCAATGGCCCTACTCAATTCAAACCCGTACATCTTCCTCTCTTTGTTAATCTCATCTAATTTTTTGTTAAGTTCTTTTATCTTATGAGCAATATCACGATGCTAAAAAAGATTAGGAACTGAGATGAGGGACCATAACTTCCTCTTCTTAGTAGTGGTAGTTTCAGCATTTTCATCTTCTTTTTGTTGTTTCTCAATCTCTTCTTTGATGATGGTAGTGTTCCACTTATCCAACACGTCGTCCATCTCGTAGGATACGCGTTTGAGCTTATCTAACCAAAGCTTCACAGTTTCCTCCTTCAGCTGCCTCTTCTCAGCATTGTTGAGCACTGCCTGGATGGTTCGGAATTTGACTTTAAGCTTTTGGACTTCTTGTTTAACAGTTGCAGTCAAGGTGAACTCAAAGAAATGAAAGGACCAAGCAACTCCATAATAGCAGAAAGTAAAGCGCGAGCCATAGATTGGAAATGGGAAATTTTCTGGATATCACAAGAGAATAAGAGTTTGTGAGAATAAGAGTAGGTAGATGATGGACTGGTTGATAATATTCAGGAGAAGCCAAATAGCAAATTCAAAAGCAGGGTCCGCTCTGGTCAATCAATGAAGTCTATCAGTTCACACCTCTCATCAATAAAGTCCAGGCCCTACGATATCAGTTCACACAGATCTATTTTCTCTTTGACCCACCCACGAGGCACAAAGTGAAGTGAATTTCCCCGCTTATTTACAAAGTTATCAACTTTATAAAGTTGTAGTCCTATAGTCATAGTGTAGGGTCGACCACGATGAAAAAGTTATATGGCTGTTTTGCAGGGTGTTTTGAGCAACAACTTTTCAGTATTTAAATAATATTACACGTATTTCTACACACTTTTTCACTCACACGTATTTTCAAAAAATACAAACAATATTACTAGAACAACATTACCAAACGGGCTCCATAAGAACCTTTTTTTTTTTTTTTTGTTGATGAATGAACATTTGAATACAATATCTTTTTGGTTCTTGTATTTTTTGTCATTTTTTACTTTGGCTTTCAATTTTTTGGGCCCCTATTTGGCCCCTAATTTTTGAAAATCGTTTTTAATTAATCACAACCGTTATCTTACTAAATAAAATATCTTATGTGGCACATAGTTTGCATGATAGACACTAATGTGGTCAATACAATAATAGTAAAAAAAAAAATATTTGATATTTAAAAAAATGCCACTCAACATCCAAATCAAAAAGATTAAAATTTATTATTATTTTAGAAAATACTTATAATTTACCTTGGGAAACATGAGAAGAGCTAAAATTTAATTTCCAAAGTTAATTTTCACGTTGAGAGAGAGATTGTTTAGTGTATGGCTATGTATAATGTAGGAGACTTGTTTATAAAAATTGAAGTCTTGAATTGTTATGAATAATTTATCATTCATGGTGATTTAGCACACTTCTAACAAATTGTTTTAAAAACGTTTTAGAATTTCAATTAGGTTGTGTAGGGACCGGGTTTGAGCACTTCTACGGGTTGAGGGAGTGGACCCAAGCCCAGCTTGCCCCACAATGAATTTATAGAGAATGGGCTCAAGAACTAGGCCTTAGTGAGAAGTGCAACGACCATGCATGGTTGCATGTGGGTTAGATAACCTAAGCGTGAATTGGGATGCGTAGTAATGCTCCTCGAACTTGTTCTCCAGGGCTTGGAGCTCTTATAATTTCTTTGAAAATTGATTACAAAGTTTTCTCAGAGAATATAGGTTGCTCTAGTACTCTTTCATTCATCCCCCTTTCTTCAGGAGGGGTTCCTTACATTATATACCCCTCCCCCAATCGATCCTAGCCCTACATTTGTTGAACAATCAGGCCATTACTTGAGTGTCTGTCCCATCAGCCGCCTTCCCATTCTCTTTGTGGGTTGTGGCAACCAAGGTGGCACTGTTGTGGAGTCATCTCCTCATTAATACGGGCAGGACGTTAGTTGAGGGCATTTAATGTGGAGGTGACAGTTCGTCCTGAACTTGTTCCTCCACCATGCTTCCATTGCTGGCGCGTGGTACTTGCTCTCTACTCTTTGAATAGTCACGAAGGCTCCCTTGATGGTGTGTTGCCTGTTTGCTTTATGGTGTTGGATGTCCGAGGACAGAGTCGTCCTCGGCGTGGCTTATTGGGCTCCTGGGTTTCTTACTTTCATCCTCGGACCTTGGACGCCTCCTCGGCTTGGGCCTTCGGTCCTGGAACGAAGTGGACCGGGCTGTCTGACTTGTTGGCCCCACAATAGCCCCTCAAAATCTTGTTGTTCGCATCCTCGGGCGGAGAGGAGGATTTTGACGTCCTCGGGCCTGCGACGGGTCCCATCGAGTCCTGTCCCCCGTCAGTGCTGGAGTCTTTTCATCTACCCAAGACGTGTTACTGACGCTTCAGTGCGCGCAACGCGTCCTCCATTAAGTTCTAACGGCTCTGTGCTCCCCACGTTCAACGGGAGGATGACAATCCAACGATGAGGATTCGCCTAGCATTTATGGGTGGGAAAACCTGCACGGCTCCTCGATTTGGGGTATAAATACCCACTCGAACTGCCTTTCCCTCTGTTTACTCGCAATCAAGAGCTCTTGCGCATACATCCTGAGTCCAGCCAAATTTCCACCTACATCTCCAACATAAAAAGCCTGTATGATGAGCTTATCCTCATTTCTGTAAGTCACTCTATCTCTCTCCGAGCTCTCTTCTTCTCTACTCCTTCTTCTCTTTCATTTGCTCTTTCTTAGCTCTCTTAGGCATCACTTGGGATGGGTAGGTTTAAGAAGTATGTCTATACTAAGGAGGCGATGGAGAACTTCATCGCTGACTATAAGATACCTAGCAACGTGGACTTGAGGTACTGTGAGGAAGGGGAGTGGCACCTTCGGAGGCAGGAGGGCGAGGTGGTGATTCTCATCGTTGCCTTCCTTGAAGGTGGCATGAGAATCCCTATGGGACCGGTGATGAAGGGCTACCTGACGTACTTCCGGCTAGCCCCCACCTAGTGTGCTATCAACATCTTCAGAATTCTGGGTTGTGTGGATGCCCTGAACGAGAAGATGGGGCTAAGGTTGACCCATCACGACGTAAACTGGCGTTACAACCTCTAGTGCCTGAAGGGTAAGTCATACTACATGAAGACAAGGGACGACAGGGTCCGGCTTATCCAGTGCCTCCCTGAGTCCAGCAAGGGGCTGAACAAGGACTTTCACATCATGTCCGGAGAGTGGCACGATGGCCTTCATTGCCCAACGACGGAGGGGACACTAGGTGGGGCAGTGGGAGTAGGAGGGGGTTCACAGATTTTAGTTTACTTCATTTTTTTTTTTTGCACCGTTCGGTTACTAACATGAATGCGTCTTCTTTCTGTAGATCTGCACGCCTTCGCGCGTCACTTCAACCTGATCAACAGGGAGGACCTGCAGAAAGTGCTAAGGGCGGAGATTTTTGTGAACAAAGCCGATAATCAAGTTAGAGCCGCTCACAGGATCTTGGGATACACCCCGATTCAAAAATTGTTTGCGGCAGTACGTGATCAGGGTAAAAAACCCCCGGCTGTGAAAAATAACTGTGACCGAGGACGGGTTCCAGTTCCCCGAGGAGCCCTCCACATCAGAAGGCGTAGCATCAGCAGGCCCCTCTTCCCCCCATAGATTCGTAAAGGCCGCAGAAGAAAGCCTAGAGAGAGAAGAGGAAGTTGCTGATTTTGGCCCTGCCGAGGACGAGTTTGACTTGTTTGAACAAGTCCACCAGTCCGAGGACCCTCTAGGAGACTTGGGTGACCCTCGCCTGACCGAAGCTGACTTCCTAACGACCGAGTCCTCTCCTCGGCTTGAGATGGGTTTCAAGAAGAAGCCCTAATCTAGCCTGTTTGACCTAATCGAAGGCCAACTGGGGAAGTGTAAGCCAAAGCTTCCTCCTCCTCCTCCTAAGACTCATCCTGCCCAGGCCAGATCGGCCTCGACCCAATCTAGGCTTCCTCCTCCTCCACCTCAGACGAGTTTACCTTCTAGGCATGAGCCCACTGATCCTAAGCAGAAAAAGGATAAGGGCAAAAGGCCAATTGAGGACAAATCTGGGTCCACCCAGGAGGGGAGCGATTCTCGGCGGCCTTCGAAACAGTTGAAGATAGGCTCCCAAGGCCAAGATAAACAGGTTGATGCCCAGCCCGAGGTTCAGGCCTGGCTTCCTGCCCCAATGCTCCATAAGGGGCCTCTGAGGGATGACTCCTCCCTTAGGGATTTTAGAGAGGGCGAAGGCGCGTATGTGGCCGACGCGCTGGAAAGGTGCCTGTTACTCCCTGCGGACATGGCGGAGCTGGGGACCATGAGGAGTAAGGAGGTCTTCCTCAGCCTCAAGCGGTATTTGGGAATGGTAAGACCGTCAACACTTGTGATTTTTCTGGCTTCAGTTTCTCTTCCCTTTTTCTGAGCTTGGTTCGTTACGTACCCGTTTTGTTTGGCAGGCCGTTCAGGCCACCTATAGGTTGGAGGAGGCGGCCCACGACCAAGGAAAGGCCATGGATGTAGAGCGTGAGAAGCGCTTAAAGGCCACTCGGACCCTCAAAAACTTCGAGGTTGACCTTGCCACTGCCCGGGATGAGCTAAAGGCGATGACCAGGGCTCGGGACAACGCCGTGTCAGGCCTCACTGGTTTCCAGAAGCAGGCTGAAGATCAGACGAGGCGTTTGGGTGAAGCAGAGGAGCAGCTGAAGATCGCAAAGGAGCTGCTTGCTAATCTGACGAAGAAGGTGGCTGCTGCCGAGGAAGCCAAAAAGGTGGCTGAATGGGCCAAGGATAAGGCTGTGAGGGCCAAGTTTGAGGCTGACCAAGGTAGGGAGGAGGCCTGGGCCTCTAAGGAGGAAGCCGAGGGAGCGGCTTATGCTGTGGGGGTGGCCGAGACGGAAGCTGCCTTTAAGGCTCAAGTCCCTGAGGTGTGCAGGCGCTACACCTCCGAGGTTTGGAAGGAGGCTCTTAAACAGGCTGGGGTCGAGGCCTCGTCCGACCTGTGGAAGGAGGAGAGTGTGTACTATCCCCCTGCCATCTGCGAGGCTGCCCCAGATGGCTGCTAAAGAAGCTGGTGCTACCCCGGGTAAGGGAGCTTCGGCTGCTAGACCTACTGGTGAGCCTATCCAAGGGAGTGATCCTCTCGGGGCAGCTGAATCAGGTGAATGCCCCAACGAGGAAGCGCCCCAAGAGGTTGCGAAGTTCTCCTCTGAAGTTTAGATTTCTTCCGTTGAGGGGGCAGCCATTCCCGCCGTGCCTCTGTAGGCTATTCCGCTCAGTCAGAGCTTAGAGGATCCTGAGGCTGCCATGGACCAGCCACCCACTGGGGCAGGCAATTGAGTGGAAGGAGTAGGCTCCTTGGCATCTCTACTTGCCTTGTTTTTGGTCGTTTGTCTTTGTCTTTGTATCTTTTTTCTTATTATCTTTTTTTTTTTTTTTAAACAATGTACTGTGACTCCTATTATGTAACTTCTAAGGACTTAATGCCATGTGATTCCTATTTCTCTTTCTGTTTGTTCTGGCTGTATGTTCATATGCGCGTTATCCATTTTCTCCCTTTCCCCTTTTTTTTTACTTGTTTAATCTTAATATCCATTATACCTCGGCCAGTCACAACAGCGATTGTAATAACGTGAAGGCATGTATGCATAGGCAGACCTTTTATGTCCTAAGGACTAGGTAGGGCTCTGGCCTCTCCCAACATTCTAACACTTAGAATCTTTCGAAGTAGTTAGTTTTCCACATAGACTTGAGTCCGAGGACCATGCAATGCCTTGGATCTGTCTAACACTTAGGCTCTTTTGAAGTAGTTAGTTTCCCCATAGGCTTGAGTCCGAGGACCATGCGATGCCTTGGATCTGTTTAACACTTAGGCTCTTTTGAAGTAGTTATTTTCCCATAGACTTGAGTCCGAGGACCATGCAATGCCTTGGATCTGTCTAACACTTAGGCTCTTTTGAAGTAGTTATTTTCCCATAGACTTGAGTCCGAAGACCATGCAATGCCTTGGATCTGTCTAACACTTAGGCTCTTTTGAAGTAGTTAGTTTCCCCATAGGCTTAAGTCCGAGGACCATGCAATGCCTTGGATCTGTCTAACACTTAGGCTCTTTTGAAGTAGTTAGTTTCCCATAGGCTTGAGTCCGAGGACCATGCAATACCTTGGTTCTGTCTAACACTTAGGCTCTTTTGAAGTAGTTAGTTTCCCCATGGGTTTGAGTCCGAGGACCATGCAATGCCTTGGTTCTGTCTAATACTTAGAACCTTTTGAAGTAGTTAGTTTCCTCATAGGCTTGAGTCCGAGGACCATGCAATGCCTTGGTTCTATCTAACACTTCTGGTCTTCTGTAAGTAGTTAGTTTCCCCATAGGTTTAAGTCCGAGGACCATGCAATACCTTGGTTCTGTCTAGTACCTAGGTATATTTAAGTGGTTAGTTTCCCCATAGGTTTGAGTCCGAGGACCATGCAATGTCTTGGATCTGTCTAACACTTAGGCTCTTTTTGAAGTAGTTAGTTCCCCCATAGGCTTGAGTCCGAGGACCATGCAATACCTTGGTTCTGTCTAACACATAAGCTCTTTTGAAGTAGTTAGTTTCTCCATAGGCTTGAGTCCGAGGACCATGCAATGCCTTGGTTCTGTCTAACACTTAGAACCTTTTGAAGTAGTTAGTTTCCCCATAGGATTGAGTCCGAGGACCATGCAATACCTTGGTTCTGTCTAACACTTAGAACCTTTTAAAGTAGTTAGTTTTCCCATAGGCTTGAGTCCGAGGACCATGCAATGCCTTGGTTCTGTCTAACACTTAGGCTGGCCTTCCAAACATGAGATACATAATCGTGATAGGCTAAGAATCGGAATCCAAAAAGACTTCTTCATTAATAATAATACCTTTTCAGGTTATTTACATTCCATGGACGAGGTACAGGTTTTTCGTCTAAATCTTCAAAATAATATGCGTCTATCCCTGCTATTGAGGTAATTCGGTAGGGGCCCTCCCAGTTGGGTCCCAGCTTTCCCCAAGATGGGTTCTTGGCAACCCCAACGACTTTTCTCAGCACCAGGTCCCCTGGTGCTAGTGGTATGAGCTTCACATTGGTGTTATATCCTTGCTTGAGCTTTTGTTGGTAATAGGCCAGTTGGATCATTGCTCGTTCCCTTCATTCATCCACCAGGTCCAAGTTCCTCCCCAACAGTTCATCATTGCTGCTTGGAGTGAAAGAGCTTGTCCTTAGCGTCCGAAAGTTTGTTTCCAGGGGGATCACCGCCTCGGCCCCGTAAGTGATGGCAAAAGGTGTTTCCCCCGTTGACCGCCGGGGTGTAGTCCGATACGTCCATAGAACGTGGGACAGCTCCTCTACCCATCTTCCCTTGGCGTCGTCCAGTCTCTTCTTAAAACCATTGACGATAACCTTGTTGACAGCCTCGGCTTGTCCGTTTCCCAGAGGGTAGGCGGGCGTCGAGTATCTGTTTGTGATCCCAAGTTCACAACAGTACCTCCTGAAGGCCTTGCTGTCGAATTGGAGCCCATTATCCGAGATGAGGGTACGAGGGACCCCGAATCGTGTGACAATGTTCCTCCAAAGGAATTTCTTTGCGTCCACGTCCCTGATGTTGGCTAGTGGCTCGGCCTCGACCCATTTGGTGAAGTAGTCCGTGGCCACCAACAGATACTTCTTATTCCCTGGCGCTTTGGGGAAAGGTCCTACAATGTCCAAGCCCCATTGGGCGAACGGCCAGGGACTGGACAAAGGATTGAGGACCCCTCCTGGCTAGTGAATATTTGGGGCGAACCTTTGGCACTGGTCACACCTCTTGACATACTCCAGGGCCTCCTGCTGCATTCCCGGCCACCAATATCCTTGTGTGATGGCTCGGTGAGACAGGGATCTCCCTCATATGTGACTCTCACAGATTCCCTCATGCAGTTCTTTGAGCAGTAATTATGCTGCTTCGGGGTGGATGCACAGCAGGTATGGCCCAGAGTAGGAGAGCATGTATAGTTTGTGATCCTCAGACAGCCAGAACCAAAGAGCTTTTCTTCGTACTTTCTTAGCTTCTGGCTTATCTTCGGGCAGGATATCGTCTTTGAGGAATTTCACTATAGGGTCCATCCAGCTGGGACTCACCTCAACCTGATGGATAGGGATCACTCCTTTTGCCACTTCATTCGCTCTCTCCAGATGCTCCACAAGTATGATCTGAGGTAGACCCTCTGCCGAGGAAGTTGCGAGTGTGGCTAATGAGTCGGCATGGCTGTTCCCACTCCGGGGAATATGAGACAAGCTGAAGAGGTCGAACTCCGACTGCGAGCGTTTGACCTGGCTCAAGTATTCTTGCATTCTCGAATCTCTGGCCTCCATCTCTCCCTTTACCTGTCCTACCACCAATCTCGAGTCTGAGAACATCTCTATCGACTTTCCTCCCATCTTCTGTACCATGACCATCCCTTGCAGCAATGCCTCATACTCGGCCTCGTTGTTTGTGGCTGAGAATTCGAGTCTCAGGGACTTCTCTATGACATGATCCTCAGGGGATACTAATACTAGCCCCACTCCGAACCCCCTCTGGTTTGTCACGCTATCAACATATACCTTCCAGCATGGTGACCCCGGGATGGAGACTGCCCCAACTAATTTCTTATCAAAGCTCTCCTCCTCGGCTGCTACTTCCACAGTAGGTTCGGCGAACTCGGCCATCAAATCCGCCAAAACCTAGCCTTTTATGAAGGTCCGAGGCATGTATTTGACGTCAAAGGCCCCCAGGATTGTGTTCCACTTCGCGATTCTCCTGGTGTAATCGGCGGTCCGAAGTACAGACTTCAAGGGCAGTCGGGTTAGGATGACTACTGTGTGGGCTTGGAAGTAGTGGGGGAGCTTTCGCGTGGCGTGGACCACAGCCAGTATGGCCTTCTCCAATGGCAGGTACTTAACCTCCACTTCATGCAGCAACTTGCTGACGTAATAAACTGGCTTTTGAACGCCATTGTCGTCCCGTATCAGTACTAGGCTCACTGCGTGGGGCGCCACAGCAAGGTATGCGTACAAGACCTCGTCGGCCTCAGGATTGGACATGATAGGCGGTCGGGATAGGTACTCCTTGAGTTGCTGGAAAGCTACGACACAATCCACGGATCACTCAAATCCTTTCCACTTGTTGATCAGGAGATAGAAGGGCTTGCACCTGTCAGCCAACCTGGAAATGAATCGGTTCAAAGCCGCAATCATCCCAGTAAGCTTTTGGACCTCTTTGGGGTTCTGCGGAGGCTTCAGATTATGAATAGCCTTGATTTGGTCAGGGTCAACTTCGATTCCCCTGTGGGTGATCATGTATCCCAGAAACTTGCCTAAGCCTACCCCAAATGAGAATTTTGAGGCATTTAAGCGCAGCTTGTGCTTTCTCAGGACGTCAAATGTGCGGCCGAAGTCCCCCAGATGTTCGGATACCGCTTTACTCTTCACCACCATATCATCAACATAGACCTCGATGCTCTTACCCAGCATTGACTCAAATATCCTCGTCATCATCCTTTGATAAATGGACCCTGCGTTCTTCAGACCGAACAGCATTACTTTGTAGTGGTAGTTCCCAACGGGCGTCACAAAGGCTGTCTTCTCCTGGTCTTCCAGGGCCAGTGGTATCTGATGATAGCCTTGAAAGGCGTTTAGGAAGCTCATCCGAGGATGGCCCGTGGTCGCATCAACCAGCTGGTCGATCCGAGGCATGGAGAACGGGTCTTTCGGACACGCCTTATTTAGGTCGGTGAAGTCTACACAGACCCTCCACTTTCTGCTCTTCTTCTTGACCACCACAGTGTTGGCTAGCCACTCAGGGTAAAAAACCTCTTTGATAGCCCCGGCACACTTAAGTTTATTCACCTCTTCCCTGATGGCATCAGCGTGCTCCCTCGACGGGCGTCGGGGCGGCTGTTTCTTGGGCACTATGGATGGACTGACGTTGAGATAGTGACAGATGAAGGATGGGTCAATCCTTGGGGCATCGTAGGGGTCCCATGCAAACACGTCGATATTGCTTCTGAGGAACTCAACCAGCTCCACCTGCTCGGTGGGAGGCACACGAGCCCCGACTCGAAAGAATTTCTCTGGATTGTTACCGATTACCACTTTCTCTAGATCCTCACATTTGGCTTCCTCGGCAGCTATACCAAGAGGCGCTACCGGGGTCTTTGATTGCTATAAACCTTCCTCAGTAATGGCTGAGGGCTGTGCGTCAAGCCGATATGATATGGCAGACACCGTGCACTGCTTCGCTGTGGGCTGGCAACTGCGGATCTCTAGAACTTGATCCCCTGATAGGAATTTCACCTTTTGGTGCAAAGAGGAGGCAACGCCCCCTAAAGTGTGGAGCCAGGGCCTTCCTACAATGGCCGTGTAGGGGGAGTATGTGTCCACCACTCTAAAGTTCACCTCCACCACTTCTGGGCCAGTTTGTATGGGCAGCCTGATCATACCCTTCGGGATGACGAGCTTCCCATCGAAGCTCATTAGGGGGGAGCTATAAGGCGTCAAGTCCTCCGGTCTTAGCCCCAGCCCCTTGTAGAGGTCTGGATACATGACCTCTGCCGCACTGCCACCATCCACCATCACTCTCCTCACGTCGTAGCACCTAATTCTAAGGGTGACCACCAGAGCGTCATCGTGGGGCTGGGTGGTCTCAATCTTGTCGTCCTCTGAGAAGCTCAAGGGAGGGCGGGAACTCCTCCTAGCCCTCTTCGGCTCTGTCTGGGACTCCTCGGCAGGCAGTTGGGCTATAGACAACACTTACGAAGGGCGCGTGCCCGTTCTTCCCGATGCCGCCAAGATTATGTTAATCGTGCCAGCGGGCTGCCCCATGGCGGTATCCCTCCGTGGCTCCTGGTACGTTTGGCCCTGATGATTATTGGGATGGTGCAGGAGGTGCTTCAGCTTTCCCTCCCGAACTAGTTGGTCCAGGTAGTTCCGGAGGTTCCTACAGTCCTCCGTGGTATGTCCGTGATCCTGGTGGTATTGGCAGTAGCGATTCTGATTGCGCCTCTCAGGT
Source organism: Quercus suber (assembly GCF_002906115.3). Lineage (NCBI taxonomy): Eukaryota > Viridiplantae > Streptophyta > Magnoliopsida > Fagales > Fagaceae > Quercus > Quercus suber. Next base: position 35,839 of record NW_027070571.1, on the reverse strand, counting down.
TCCCCAGCCATCTTATTCGACCACCTGAAGTACAGTTCATTCTTTATCCTTTCCAGCACCCTATGTACGACTTCTCAAAACACGGCGCTAACAGTTTGGTCATTGGTCGCTCCAGATTGTCCACCGAAATCCCTCTTCGAGCGGGCATTGTTATACCGATCCGACCTAAAATCCCTCCTCTCTTGAGGGATAACCTTATCCTTCCCCTTGCCTTGTAGCATATCTTCCTCTACCTACTTGTATTTATCAATCCGATCCATCAACTACCGCACGCTGGTGGCGGGCTTACCAGTTAAGGACTTCCTCAGGCCGTGCCCCATTGGTAGTCCGTTCTTGAATGTATTGATGGCGACATCATCGTACTTGTCGTCCAGCTCATTGTAAACCTCCCAATACTTGTCCGAGTAAGCCTTGAGAGTCTCCCCATCACGCATGGATAGGGATAGCATCGCGCTCATGGGCCGAGGAGGTTTGCTATTCATGACAAAATGGGAACCAAAAGCCTGGGTCAGCTGTCTGTACGAGTCTATGGAATTCATCCTTAGACCGATGAACCACCTCATTGCCACAGGTCCCAAGCTGGATGGGAAGACCTTGCACATCAGCGCCTCGTTCTTGGAGTGGACAGCCATCCTCTGGTTAAACTGGCTCACATGCTCCACGGGGTTCGTTTTACCGTAGTAACAATGAAGATTGGCTGTTGGAACTACCGAAGGAGCATTGCCTCCTCTATACGACGCATGAAGGGTGACTTGGAGAGCCGATCCAGTGCCTTGCTCATGGCGTCACTCCCTAAGCCCCTAGGAGTTGGGTTGTCGCGCTTGGGCCTCTAGTAGCGCTCCTCCTCGTGAGTGAAAGTCTCGCTGGGGGGTGTTCTTGACCTTTGCCTGTAGTCGTCATCACTTTCATCGTCAGAGGGCTGGTCAAGGCTGGGTTCGGACCGTCTCCGCCGTGCGAGGCGCAGCTTCCTCTTCAAATCATCTATCTCGCGCTGCATGGCCACCTTATCATCCTGTCTCTGGGATGCGTGGCTATGGGCCTCTTCCGATCGCGTGGCGTGGCGATTGTCGCGCTTCTGGGGCACATACCCGTCCTGGCAGGTGTGGCTTCCGCTAGTTGTTGAGGTATGCACGCTTCTCTCTCGAAATTGTCTGTTCTCCTCATTTTGACCGCCCCCGAGGTCGCCATAGTTACCCTGGTGCTGGGATTTAGCTGGTTCAGGTCGGTGAGGATTTCCTTGATGAGGGCCTGATCTTACCATGCTTGGCTGTTGTCCTTACTAACGCACGAGTTCTTCCCCACAAATAGCGCCAATTGTAGGGACCGGGTTTGAGCACTTCTACGGGTTGAGGGAGTGGACCCAAGCCCAGCTTGCCCCGCAATGAATTTATAAAGAATGGGCTCAAGAACTAGGCCTTAGTGAGAAGTGCAACGACCATGCATGGTTGCATGTGGGTTAGATAACCTAAGCGTGAATTGGGATGCGTAGTAATGCTCATCGGACTTGTTCTCCAGGGCTTGAAGCTCTTATAATTTCTTTGAAGATTGATTACAAGGTTTTCTCAGAGAATACAGGTTGCTCCAGTACTCTTTCATTCATCCCCCTTTCTTCAGGAGGGGTTCCTTACATTATATACCCCTCCCCCAATCGATCCTAGCCCTACATTTGTTGAGCAATCAGGCCATTACTTGAGTGTCTGTCCTATCAGCCGCCTTCCCATTCTCTTTGTGGGTTGCGGCAACCAAGGTGGCACTGTTGTGGAGTCCTCTCCTCATTAATGCGGCCAGGACGTTAGTTGAGGGCATTTAATGTGGAGGTGACAGTTCGTCCTGAACTTGCTCCTCCACCATGCTTCCATTACTGGCGCGTGGTACTTGCTCTCTGCTCTTTGAATAGTCAGGAAGGCTCCCTTGATGGTGTGTTGCCTGTTTGCTTTATGGTGTCGGATGTCCGAGGACAGAGTCGTCCTCGGCGTGGCTTATTGGGCTCCTGGGCTTCTTACTTTCATCCTCGGACCTTGGACGCCTCCTCGGCTTGGGCCTTCGATCCTGAAACGAAGTGGGTCAGGCTGTCTGACTTGCTGGCCCCACAGGTTGAATTTATATTGACCCACATCATACGTGGCTTTAGGGTCCGTTTGGTTGGAAGGATTTTAGCGAGGAGAGAAAAGAAATGAGAGAAATGAGGAGAGAAAATGGATTTTTTGGATGTTTAGTTGGAGAGATTTAAAGAAGGAAAACTAGTGGGGTCAGTTTGTTTTCTCCCCCGGCTCATCAAAATGTTTTTTCTCCAAATTAGGAAGAAAACCGGAGAGAAAATGTTTAAACTAAAGTACTCATGTGCTACAACCTGCTGGGTTTTCTTGGTTTCTTCTTGGCACTTTTTTTTTAAAATTTCCTTCTTTAGCTTTTTGTCCTTTTCTATGCTTTTTTTTTTTTTTATGATACTATAATTTTCATTTGGTTTGCTTTTATATATATATATATATCATTTTTTTCCCTAATTTGTTACTTTTTTTTTTAGTAGAGGCATGAAAGTAAATTTAAACAAATTGCATTTTTTTATCCCTTTACTTTTCCACTCCTAAACCAAACACCATGAGAGAAAACTAGAAACTTTTCTATCATCTCTCCATTTTCTATTCTCTCATTTTTTCACCCTCCAACCAAACGAACCCTTAGTAATGACCTAATTGGCTTAGCCTAAGAGCTGGCCCTATCCAAGCAAACCGCAGATTTAATTTAATAATTGTTTTAATAAAACTAATGTTCAAACTAAAATTTGGGGTCTTGCTCTTGTAAGGCGCCTCAAGCAATGGCCTAATTGACTAAACCAAAGCCAAAACTTGCAATTTGGGACATCGGGTTCTATAGAATGAACAAGGAAGAGATCATAGTCAAATTTCAAGTAACATATATAGACACAAGGCTAACACCATTTCTTGAAAGAAACTTCTTTTTCATCATCAATAAATTTCCTATCACAATTTCTTTATTTACAACCAACCAGAGAGTGCCGAACATTGTGATGAATACAAAAAGAGGCTCTCTCTTTCTCATGACATCACTAAATTCGCATCAAAACTGCAAATGCATAATAAAAATAATATCTACTGTTCAATGTTTTAGATAACAAAACATAATCAGCAATAATAAACTTCCATGTAAAACAGAACTCGTTAGTCTTGCTAAAGAAAGGGTTCTTCTTACTAGTGGAGAGCTATCAAAATCATCATTGAAAGAAATTCTATTCTCTTAATAACAAACTAAAGGCATATGTAGTGCATTCCTGTTGTAAGTTCTTGCAAGGACCAAAGGGTGTACCTTGCCACCTTGGTTTTGAAGAAGCAGGTACTAACCTGGCTTGCCTTTTATTAGAAATTTAGTAGGCAAGGACAAATTAAGTCAACTCAGTCTGCCAATTTAAATCCTCACATGAGTTTTTCTTCTTCTTCTTCTTCTTTTTTCCTTCAATTTTTTGGATAAGGTGAACCCGGCAATTATTTGAAAAATCAGTAGCTGACAAATTTGTCACATGACCTGGTAATAATAGCCAAATCCCCTAACTACAACATTGCTGGCCTCAAAACATTTAAGAAATTATCTTGTAAATTGTACATCTGTATTAATTAATCTTAGCACAAAAATTCTTTAATGATCACATTCAAGATAACAGTCTAAAAAAAAGTATCTTTATGCCATGCACCTAGGAGTATTTTAACCATAACTATGATGAAACCCAAATGTAATAGAGTAATGCTATGGCCATAAATTATTTTACAACATTTTTACAAAATGTTGATGTGGCCAACCTCTTATTGGTTTTTATCTAAGCCTACCATTAATATTACTTTTTCATTTACCAATAATTATTAACCACATAAGCAATTTGTAAAATTTTTTGTAAAATAGTTTGTATCTTTAGCATTATTCAATGGGATATTTGAATGTGTTAACCTTCATTTTTCTGGTCCACTTTGCTATAGACAAGCTGGAGAATGGATGATTACACATGAACCCTAGTGAAAAATATGAAAATTCATCATGAGTGGGAGCTAATTGCCAACCAGTATCATTCTTGAACATTAGCATTTTATATGGGCAGCTCACTTGGCTCTTTCAAATATATGGCTGCAGAATCGTAGTATGTTACAACTTACAACTAAAGGATTTCAAAAAGGTCATATTTTGTGCACAAAGTTCTCACTTCTATGGGATCTGAGAGAGATGACTAGTAATTCCTAATTATTTTTTGAGAGGCTGATTCTCGAGAATAATGTATTTCAAAAAGTATAAAATACAAAGTTCCTTGAACTAGCTACCTATTGATTAGATTGATCTAAACTAGAGAAGGCATCTATTAAGTATTCTTTATATGTTAACATATTGATTACACTAGTGAGATGACAAAGGAAGTGCATAATTAATAACCATAATACATGAACAGCTTGTTGTTCTGTTCACATCTCCTTGTCCTTATTATAACTTCCATCCTCCATATGGCATTTCACTAGCCGACTTTCACAACTGACCTACTTCTTGTTTACTTTTCTCCCTTTCTCTCTCAGTCTAATTAGTTAAATACTAAATCTTGAAGAACAATTTAATAAAACCAACTTGCTTTTTTTATATATAGGAAATCAACATGGTACTTGATATAAACCATAATACCATCTCTTAAGTCTTTAAGTCTTAATACCTGACAAGCTTCATTAATCCTTCTCTCCTACAAATTCTCTAAAACAGAGTTGCCTATACTTTTCAAAACAAAATGACAAACAATCATACGAGTTCTTCAGACTTCGTATGGTGGGTTCGTGATGATATTGAGCTTAGCAACATGCAATCTCCTGGACCATCTTCAGTTTATAGTGAATCTTCTACCAAAAGTGATACAGTGATAACATTGCCAGTTACTGGCACTGTGACACCAATGACACCAACAATTGGAGCCAAGATTCCTGAAATCTCAGGTGGGTTATCACCCATAATTCAATATAAGATAGAGAATGCATCACCAGAGACAGCTAGGCATGTTGCACTGAGGATGTACTTGAAAAGACATGGGTTGCAAGTCGAGGCTGGCAAGGCAGTGGAAATAGAGAGTACTGAGATTGAAGAGATAAAAGAAGAGGAAGTTGATAGGGTTGAAAAGAAGAGTGAGGAGCTCTTGGGAATGGAGTACAAGCTGAGGGATGGTTTTGTCAGTTATCTACGTGACATGGCAAGAATCACACCCCCAATACCTCAACAGGTAGTTTAACTATCCTTATGTCTCTAGGGGAGCAGAACTAAGTTTTACCTTCTTTTTCACAACTTACTTAGGCGGTAAGTTGTGATTCGAGTAAAAGCATTTTTATATGAACTCTCATCATGAATACAGCTTTTATTATAACTAATCACAACAGGTCATGTCATTATCAACCCATATCGGAAATAATAATAAAAATTGCGAAAAGTTTTGTATCCTAGATTTATGGTTATGTAGTGTACCATGCAAGATTTAGTCAATCATTTTTGGCATTCATAAACAAAAGTTAAGCCAATGAGCTCTAGCTCAAATGGCACTAAATTCCTATAAATCTATTTTATAAAATGATACTTTCCTTGGTCCGTAATAATGGAATGAAAGGAAAGAGAATGAATTCAATACTCACTCTCGGTACTTGTGTTATTACCCATAAAAAAAATGTTTGAAAATTTTAAACTAATTTCTTTTGATGATGTTTTCAAAATTCTGAGAACAGAAAAATATTAGGTGGACTCTGCATTATGAAAATTGTTAGTTTAACTTTTTTATTGGCTAGGAGAAAGATCTTTCTAGCAATGCCGTCACATCCCCTTTAAGATAAAAAATTAGTACATCTTTTTTGAGAGATCCAACAAAATTAATTGCCAGGATTTAGAAAAAGTAAAAAGTTGACCTTGTCAAGCCTTAAGAGATGTTGAATTCCATAACCATATATTCAAGTCCTACTTGAAGGTCCGATAAAGATTTCTTGTACATTGGTCTCATAGGTGACAATAGGACTCCTTAAAACAACCAGGACTCCACAGTAGATTACTAATAATTTGTTCCCAATAAACTCGGAGATGAACACTGAAACAGTAAACAAAAAATTTAGGCATAGCAAATAAAAATTCTAGTCTTTTGTTAAGAATTTGGTTTGCAAGAAGGAAGGTTAAAATAGTCTATGGACTGGGTTTGGGGGCAGGTTTCTTATTCCCTTGCCAACCCATTCCAAAACATGTTTAGCCATTACCTCAAACACTTAGCAGGCTAACACACATGCTCACTAAAACACTGCAACTTAAAAATAACAAAAAATGCAAACTTTAGTATGAATGAATAAAATAATACATACAAGTTAGTCTAAAAGAAACACAAAATAAATGAAAGAGATTGTGAGTAACTTTTTTGATAAATCAGTAACTTTCATTAAACAAATCAATAAGAACACACACACAAAAACGAGCATCCAACCTAAAACAAGTAAAATGCTAGAGTAAAAATAGAGCAATTGGAGCTGCTACTAAAACCAACTAGGACAAATTTTAGATGTGAATTTTGAAAATCTAAGCCTTAAATTGTGAAATTTGATTTTTTTTTTTTTTTTTTTTTTTTTGGTTGAGAAAGTGAAATTTGAAATTTTAAGTGTTATGTTGTATTTTTTATTTTCTTAACACGAATGTCAAATTTCATACTAATCGAATGTTATTTACTATTCGATCCATCAATTTTTTTATGCATAATTTTAAACTTAAACTTTGAAATTTGAAAATATAAGTGTTAAATTGTATTTTTTTATGTTCTTAACACGCATGTCAAATTTCATACTAATTGAATGCTACTTACTATTTGATCTATAAATTTATTTTTTATGCATAACTTAGACTACAAAAACTGGAAATTTAAACATTTGATTAATAACATAGCTATTAATATTTGATCTTCTCAAAACTTTGCAAGCAAGTGGATTATAATAAGAACTGCAATCAACCAGTTAGATTTTCAAAATTTATATCCATTAAAATGAAATAAAAAGAGTTTAAAGGTTTCTCTTCAAACCTATTCCAACCTCAAATGAAATAAGCTAACAGAAGCCTCAATATGGGGAATTCATACAAGAACGAAGCAGGGTTCAAATCTCAATACAGATCCTCAATACAAAGTTTTAACACTATATATATATATATATATATCTGCTAGGTGCGGTGAAAGCATTTACCATATGAGTGACAGATTTCAAATGCAATAAAATCCCCAAATATAAGTTTAGGTAAGTAAAAATATTCAATAACAATGTGGCGAGTAATTTTTTTTTTTTTTTGATAGGTGTGCCGAGTAATTGTTGATAGGTAAAGAAGTGATTTTTTCTTAAAAAAAAGGGTAAAGAAGTGATTTTAATGATTTTTTTTTTTTTTTTTTTGAGAATCATTTCAATGATAAATTCAATTATAGAAAATGTAAAAAATTATTTTATCTGTAATATTACCCAATCGCTAATGGTTATCCCGTTTTGATTGGATTTGAAGCAAGATAGTCAACACAGTACTAGAAGACATTTCAATTTGGTAAGGAATAAGAAATATTTTGACACCAACTAATTTTGGATGGTTATTGTGGGATCCAACTAATAAAAAATCTGTATAAATTGATGGGGTACTAAAAATATTACTGAAATGACAAGTGGAACTCAAAAAAGTAACTTTGTTAGCTCCATACCTTATAAAGCTAGTAAAAATTATGACATAAAAAAAAAAATGACATTAAACTATTTGTTAACACTACTCTATACATGGTGATTTAGCACACTACCCTATAACAGTAGCAGTACTTAAGCATCATTTCAACTTGATAACTATTGGAACACAAATATTCTCATTGAATGAAGAAAATACCCTGGGCTTTGACAATGAATCCAAAAACATGCCAATGAATTGAATGGGATTATTTTCATGGAAGAAAATATCCCTCCTATGAATATGTTACACAACTACATACTCTCGTAGACAATTCACTTATCAAGTGAAAATATGCCAATTGAAAAGGGTTATATACTTAATTCATCAAGAAGTCCAAAAAAGACAAAAACTATGCCAACAAGAAAAGTAATCCTTGGATAATGAGTTTGATTTGCCTTTGCAAACAATATTTCAAAAACATCACCAACCGGTCTTTTTTGGTTCTTAGGTAAATAAGCAAATATCATTTCCACAAAAGAAATGCATCAAACAACTCATACAACCCCTATTGCTCAATGACATGCTCTAAACATTCTGAGTGTCGAAATTTGACCCTTGACCTTAGAAAGAAGCCCGACCCTGAAGGCCTTTAATCATTCTCAAAATCAACTTGTCATAATTACAGCTTATTATTTAACACCGATCACCATAATCATCATCTACTCATGGTAACTTCTTTGGATGTCAGGAAACTAGTGGAAGAGTACTTGTGTGAATTCTGCCATAAGCTTTCCAGCAAAATGGATTCATATGTTTCTTTCCTTGGGCAGGAAAGCTATGTCACTCACAAAAGTGTCAACATTTCTGCATGGCTTTGAATCACTGCAAGCAATGTGCATAGGTGGGCTTTTTATGTCAAAAGTACCATATATGATGAAAGTATGATCGGGGCATTTTTCAGTGAGGCAGTGGTATTGGTTTAAATAATTAGGTTTCGAATCGTGTCCTAATAGCCCAAGAATGTATTGACCCCTTGTGATGAATTAACAAATTAATTAGCCAAGTTAATTAATTAATTTAATTAGCATGCAATACGCATGGTACTACAAACAAATCACCAAGTAACTAAATGCAACGAAAATTAAATTGACACAGTGATTTGTTTACAAATGGGGAAAACCTACATAACAAAACCTCCACCGGGCGATTTTAAGGTCACCACTCCCGAGAATCCACTATTATCAAAACAAGCAGTTACAAGTAAAGGAATCTCAGTACCTTATACTAACCTACAATTGAACTCTTACCCCAACACCCAATTAGACTTGTTCTATAGTGACAATCTCTCCTTTTAATGCACAACTCTCAGTACGTGACTAACCAATTCGATGCGCGGATCCCAGTACGCGGCTTACTCACTAACTTGAGAAAGATATTGGTTACAAAGTTCTTCAATTCATCACACGATGAAGATCAAGAAGCTCTTTGGTTACAAAACCCTACGGTGTACAAACATAGTAGCTTCTTGAAGAGATAGATGAATTAAGGCATATGTCTTCAATTCACAATATGCTTGTGAAAAACTTTTGCAATGAGTTACATCAACTATGACAGCCCTTAAAACAATCCTTATATATGTTTAGGATTGTGAGAGAAGAAAGCCCAAACATCTTTCACGGATTGGAGGGAAATCAGCTCTAAAAAACTGGTTTTCATAAACATCGATAGATACCCTATCTGTCGAGCAGCTGTCGAGCATCGGGCTGAAACAGCTTTTTAAATCTCGATAGATACTAGCTGTCAAGCTTTAAAATCCAATACTTCTTCACTTGTTTCTTGGACAGACTTGCATGGCTTTAACACTTAAACTTGAAACCTTGTTCCTTGAAGTATTAAACACACCCTAGATCTATCCAATTACATGTAAAGTGCGTTTTTTCAAAAGATTAGCTAATACTAAATGACATATGTTCCTAACATGATTCACATATGTCCTAACAATTTCCTCCTTTGGCAATCCATGACAAAACCACAATAAACAAATGAACCAATGAGATAAGTCATAAATCACTCAACTCATACTCACTTATTGAATACAATAAAATCTATCTTAACACAAACTCTTGAAAAACTTTGTAAGAAGAGAGTTTATGGCAAGAAGATTTTGACAACTTGTATTTCTGAAACATTTTAAACAAAACTCATCATGGCATCTTAGCGTGAAATAGAAATAAAAGATTGCATACAATAGACAAAAAACATGTGCATAAAGAGAGAAAAGAAACAACACATGGAAAGATAGGTGAAAGAACTGTAATAACAACCTCATTATATATATAACATCATAAATACAAGGTTTGCTATCACAATGTAAGAACAATGTATCTCTACAAGAAGAAAAGAAAAAAATACATAAGTTCTCACTACATCCCTAAAAAAAAAAAAAGACACTCCCCCTAACACAAAAATCTCATATGCTAACTCTCCCCCTATGTATATGACTACTCTCATATCAAAACTACTCCCCCTTTTTGTCACAAGTGACAAAGGGTAAGTACATTAAGTAGACATCTCATCATCACTAGGCGAGCTAGCATCCTCATCCTCATCATCATCATCATCGTTGGAGTCACCGTCATTATCCTCAGATACCTCTAAAGAAGGAGAGGGAGACGCCACAAAGCCACCAAGGCAAGCCTGCCGTCTAGCAATACGGTCGACATAGGTATTCACCTGACATAACTCATCACTGAGTGTGTCAAGGTGAGCATCCATGCGCTGTAGCTGTGCCATAACTGCCTCGAGGGTCACACCACCCGCCGATGAAGAAAGTGTGGATGTGGAAGAAGCGGAAGAAGCTAGAGGAGCTGCCATCTCTATCCGGGGCTACCTTGGTCTAAGCTGTGCCGCACTTTGTCTAACAGTAGCAGCATCTATGGCACCTATAACCGTAAAATGAGGAGATTCGAGAAAGGAGATAGAAAAATGACAAAGAAGCCTCGTGATAGCAGAAGAAAAAATGAGCTTATCACGAGTCGTCGTATCCCTATAGACATATATAAGGGATAGAATAAAATGAGAGGAAAAGTCAATAGAAATGTCCTTTAAGAGGAATAACAAAAAGCGAGCACGAGGCTCTATAATGGAGTTATAGTGAGACAATGGATAGAGAACAAATGTCATCACCATATTAAGGAACCTCAGACCTTTTGCAAAGCTAGAGCAAGAGGTATTTTGACAGTTACCCCAAGAAGAAGGGGTCTCACAAAAGCAAGACGAGAGCTCGTCTTTGGACATAGTCCTCAGACGCTCACAACCGGGGTAGTTAGCAAACTCTACCCTCGGTACACATAGCACCTCGGATACAATATCCGGAGTAACTGCAATGTGCGTACCTCGAATGCGAGTGACAAAATGAGGTACTGAAGTATCGAATCCGTGCATATTGGAGTAAAACTCCTATATGATCACGAAGGGACAAGTGACCGGGATGTCACACAGTGACTCCTAACCCCGATTGTAAATGACAGTGGGAAGGTCAGTGTCGGAAAAGTCTGATAGAATGACGTGGCATTCTGAATGAATGCCTCGTCGAGAAAAGTTCTTTGAAAAGTCCTTTCAGGCTTTATCATCACGGAACTGTACTTGAGAATGAATGGGGTTAAAGGAAGAAGAAGTTACCCTAGAATGAAGAGAGTTCTGGGACGGGGTGGATTTTCATTTAGGTGCCATAGAGCAACTAACGAGAGAGAGAGAGAGAGATGCAGAAAAGCACCAATAGCATCAATATATAAGAATGTAAAGAATTGAAGGTACGTATGCATGAAAATTAATGAACATGTGGCATGCAAATTTAAAAACATCATGGGCTCAGCCCAATCCAAACCTACCAACACACAACAATTTAACATAGTAATCACACATCTAAAATGCATGAACATATAGTTAAAATGCAAATGTAATGCAATGTATGAACATTTAGGATCATTTACACAAAACCCATCCCAAAAATTTCACCAAAACTTCATCAATTTTAAAAAACCCCAAAACAATTTCAAAAACCCAAAAACATAGGTCTAATGCATGAAATACATGAAGAATAAAGGATTAAGAACCCTTACCAGTGAAGTAGAACAAGATCTAGGCCGAAAATCTCTTGGGAATGAAGTTTAGAGTGAGAGAGAGAGGTTTTGGGAGGTGAAGAGACGAGATCTGTTGAGAGAGATCGAGGAGAAATGAAGAAAAATCGCGTGGACCCTATATATAGGAAAGTCATAAATCTTAATAGATCGAGAGGTGTCAAGATTTAAAACGCGTGAAATAGTTGTCGAAGAGCTGTTGAGGGTCTGTCGAAAGGTGTCCACAGAAAAAGGAGCTCGATGGATCGAGGAGCTATCGTGCACCCAGAAAGTTTCTCAATGGATCGGAGTAGCTGTCGAGAATGCGATAAAAAAGCAGCTAAACGGTCTCGATAGATAGCCTAGCTGTCGAACAGCTGTCGAGATTGCTTAAAAATAGTTTTTCAAGAAGAGAAAAACACAGATATGAATGCAATCAAGCATGCTTCACAATCAAAGATCCAAACAACATTTTAAGCTCTCAAAATCATCTCTCAACAAGAAAAATATCAATCACATAGATCCAAAAACGCAAACACACACACACACACTAAACAAGTCTAACCAATTTTATATTTCAAAAACAAGTTAAGATAGTTTAGTGAGCATACATTAGCACGTGTATTCCTTATGATGGCCAAATCACATTGTACCTGCACATGTATCAAGAGTAGCAAAGAATATTACGTGTTATGTGTGAAAAACATCGCAAGATTGCATTAGTTTCTATATGTTATGACGATTTGAGATATGAGAAAATCACTTTAACTCACACATAATCATAACTGTTTGATGGGAACTATCACCTTTAAGGTAGATCCTATAACTCCCACATCTTCTAGAAGACACGCTTGCAATCATATATAAACCATTTTGATTCTTTTTTCTTTTTAAATATCTTTGTATATTTTTCTTTTAAGAAACCATGCATGGGCATATAAGAAATAGAAAAGAAATACCCAATGATGTTAAGCATTTGACATTCCACTTTTACTATGCTAAAACATATAAATCTCATTTCATGATTGGCGGGCAAGAGTTGTGAGATGGTTATTTATGCTTTTTTCTTAGGATTTTTCAGTCCTTCCCGTAAAAAATAGTGATACGAGTATTAAGTACAAGAGATTACTTAATCTTACTCATCACAAATACGAGCCACAAAGCTCACTTGCTTAGTTGTGCATAGAGATGCTCATCTATATTACAAAAGATACAAAATTTAGAAAATTTTGTTTCAATTGCCATCCAAGGTATACAAGTACCAATGTACACAAACACATTGTTTTTGTAGTTTTCTGATTTTTCAAATTTTTTTTTTTTATGAAAAACAAAATGAAGCAAAATTGAAAAATAAACAAACAAAAACATGTTAAACAAAGCAATGTATAAAATTAGACTGACTCAAAACAAGAAAGCAAAACACCCAAGTAATGCAAAAACAAAAATAAGAAGGGAAGAGAGAGAAAAAGTGACTAAATCACTTGGAGCCTTTTTCCTTCCACACCTTGGAAGAACCTTTCTGTTTTGCAAACCCTTGATTCGGCGGTGAGGGGGAAGAATTGAAACCATTCAAGTTCGAAAGGAGCATGAGGGTTTTGAGAAGGTCTCCAAGAGGAGCAAAGGAGGATAAACTGATTCTGGTTTCCCGTTGAGATCATGTTAAGTGGTTAACCACTTAAAACAATTAGGTTGAGTATGTCCAGCTGCTCCACAGTGATGACAGAGATGCTGCTTCTTCTATTTAGGCTTTTGAGTGTTTCCCTTCTTAGGCCTAGGGTTTTTGATCTCTTTCTTATCCTGCTTAGAGGGTGCTTCTAAGATAGATTTACCCTTGTCTATGTTCTCATTAGCTAACACATTTTGCACATCATTGTTTTCAGATTCAACATTATTACTAGGAAGAACAAAAACAGTAGTACTAGGAGAAAAGAAATCATACCCTAAACTGATTCGATCAGAAGCAAATTTCTGAAGGCTGAGCATCTCATTAAACTTTGCACTTTAAGTCCTTTCCAACTGAGTTCTGACTTGGAACAATTCTGCTTCAAGTTTCTTAGTCTTCTTAGCCAAGAAATTATTCTCAAATCTCAGTACTCCAATAGCTTGATTGGCTTCATTAAACTTCGTGGAGATTTCTTCTCATTCAAGCTCCACATCACTGAGCTTCTTGGTGGCCAACCTATACAATTTCTCATGCCTTTCTGAGACCTTGTATAACTTTGCATAGGCTGTGTGGATGTCATCTTATTTATCCATCTTCTCAAATTTAGACTCCACCAAGTCCTCTTCTTCATTCACATCTTCAACAATCCCTTCAGTAGGATTTACAATGGCAGTGAAGGCATTTAGGATTCCATCATCCTCATTGTCGGAATCATCTTCAAGCTCGGTGTCACTTAATGTAGCAACAAGTGTCTTGCTCTTCCCAATGGTCTTGAGATATGTAGGGCACTCTTGTTTCATGTGTCCGAACCCTTGACATCCAAAGCATTTTGGTCTCGAGGGAACAGTGTACTGACCGCCATCCCTAGTATCCTTCTTTACTTTGTATTGGTTCTTGAACTAAGACTAGCTGGGCTGCTTGCGGTCTTTCTCAAATCCTTTAGCATTGGCATTCTTCATAAACTTTTTGAATTGCCGAGTGATATAGGATTTCATCTTAGAATCTTTATCGTCTGAAGACTTATCAGTGTCACTGCTCTTGGCCTTCAATGCCATACTCTTTCCCTATCCTTGTCAAACCCAACTCATAGGTCTGCAGATTGCCAACCAACTCTGTTAAAGGAATTTTGTCAATATCCTTCGATTCCTCAATCGCGGTGATCTTAGTATGAAATCTCTCGGGTAGAGATCTAAACACCTTTCTAACAATCTTGGGTTCGGGAATGGTTTTCCCAAGATTAAAGGCTGAGTCCACTATGTCCTTTAGTTTGGCATAGAACTCATCAAATGACTTATCCTCCTCCATCTTAATCTCTTCAAAGCTCATAGTAAGCCTTTGAAACTTCGAATTCTTGACAGCCTTAGTTCCTTCATAGGTTGTTTGGAGAATGGTCCATGCTTCCTTTGCAGTTTCAGTGGAGGATATCTTCTCGAACTCCTCATTTGTGACTGCACTGAATAAAGCATTCAATGCCCTACTGTTGAAGTTTGCCACCTTGATCTTAGCATCATCCCAATCGGTCGGTGCTTCCGTAGGCTTGGTCTAGCCTATCTCCACATCTTACCACATCTTTTCATCTAATGACTATAAGAAAGCTCTCATGCGTACTTTCTAGTATGCATAGTTAGTGCCATCAAATAAAAGAGGTATAATAAGAGATTATCCTCTATCCATGACAAACAGGGGTCAATAGATCACATAGCAAAGACTAACCCTAATCAGAGTGTGCCAGCTCTGATACCACTTGATAGGCCAAGAATGTATTGATCCCTTATAATGAATTAACAAATTAATTAACCAAATTAATGAATTAATTCAATTAGCATGCAATAAGCGTGGTAGCACAAACAAATCACCAAATAACTAAATGCAGCGAAAATTAAATTGACACGGTGATTTGTTTACAAATGGGGAAAACCTACACGACAAAAACTCCATCGGGTAATTTTAAGGTCACCACTCCTGAGAATCCACTATTATCAAAACAAGCGGTTACAAGTAAATGAATCACAGTACCTTATACCAACTTACAATTAAACCCTTACCCCAATACCTAATTGGATTTGTTCTGTAGTGACAATCTTTTCTTTTAATGCACGGCTTCCAGTACGTGACTAACCAATTCGATGTGCGGATCCCAGTACGCGGCTTACTCACCAACTTGAGAAAGATGTTGGCTGTAAAGTTCTTCAGTTCATCACATGATAAATATCATGAAACTCCTTGGTTACAAAACTTTACGGTGTACAAACACAACAACTTCTTGAAGAGAGAGATAAACTAGGACATATGTCTTGGGTTCACAATATGCTTGTGAAAAACTTTTGCATTGAGTTGCATCAGCTGTGACAACCCTTAAAACGATCTTTATATATGTTTGGGTTGTGAGAAAAGTTTAGGGTTGTGAGAAAAGAAAGCTCAAACATATATTCACGGATTAGAGTGAAATCAGTTCTGAAAAACTGATTTTCATAAACCTCAATAGATACCCTATCTGTCGAGCAACTGTCGAGCATCAAGCTAAAACAGCTTTTTAAACCTCAATAGATACTAGTTGTTGAGTTAGCTGTCGAGCTTTGAAATCCAACACTTCTTCGCTTATTTCTTGGATAGACTTGCATGGCTTTAACACTTGAACTTGAAACCTTGTTCCTTGAAGTATTAAACACATCCTAGATCTACCCAACTACAAGTAAAGTGCGTTTTGTCAAAGGATTAGCCAATACTAAATGACATATGTTCCTAACATGATTCACATATGTCCTAACATGTCCAATTGTCCATGTATCAGAAATGCAAAGTACAGAAGTATGATTGGCGAACTTTTTATCGAGGAGGTAGCATTGGTTTAAATAATTGGGTTTTGAACAATGTCCATGTGAATGTTTTGGAATGCTACTTTGGATACAAAACCTAAGCCACCTAGCCATGTTTTGATTTGAACACCATTAGTAGAGTGTTTGATGATTGAGTCCCTCACTGTGTGAATTTTAGAATACAAGCTCGAGATTTATCTGTACCAAGACTGCCAATGCTGCACAAGTAGAAGGATCAGTCAGAAAAAGTGATTAGTCAATTTTCCGCCACTTAATTAAGCAAAAGCAAATTAAAATTTGTGCAAATTGAATCCTTTGTCTAGGCTTCTGTAACCTCTAAATTTTACTATGACCAAGAAAGACAAACAATGAAGTTTTCTAATACATTACACTCTATTAGATAACTAGAAGTGAATATAAGCTCATGTGTGACCCTTGAGTGTTGGTATGGTAGTAAGTTTGCAGGTTGACATTTTTACAATTTGCAATTTGGATGCAGACTATATTTTCAACTAAGAAATTTTAGTATCAAGTAGTGAATGTACCACAAATTTGGCTGCATGTAACATTCCTTATGTCCACATTGTGAGAATTGTTTCCAATTGACATACAATCATCACCTGCATAAAAGGTACATGCCCAAACAATATGAACTTTTATTATAGTAAAAACATAAGGAAGATAAGAACTAGGAATTGAGAGCTTGTGGAATAATATACCAGTGGATATGAATGAATTGTATATTTTCACATTATTTGTCTCCTCCAAGTGAATTCTGCTCGTGTTGGGACTATCATTAGGTGATTATTTGCTATGCCATTCCAAATGGACATTTTGACTGATCAAATCCAAAATGAAACTTGGGGTTGTTCTTAATTCGAAGTGCATTTAATTTCAAATCGGAATTAGAAGCAAAAATCATGGCCTGCATTAGTTAAAAACTTCAATGAAAGAATTTCGACAGAGCTTAACTTCCAAAAAATAATCTCTAGGTACTTTTGTTTGTGTCTTAAACATCCTCTATATTTATACCATTAATATAGGATGTCAACATTAATGAGGTAATATTAGAAATTAAAATGCCTTACTTTATCAAGCTTGCTAAGAAGATTCCACCATTTCTCTCCTCTGCCATATATAAGACTAGCCCCTAGTAATGACATTCCCCTTGATACTTATGAAGACCAACCACTCTTGCTTACTAGTTTTTAGTGACGCTACATTAAGTCCATCTGGTGCCATAAGAGTTACAATAATCGTCTCATTATTAAGCCCAAAAGAATAACGATGGCAGTACACACCTTCAAAAGCCTCTGACTCCAAGGAAGGGGCTGCTTCAAGGGTAGATTGGGCACTGGTTTGACTTAAAGGAAACAAAGGGGAAAAGGAACAACAATCTTTAGGAAGAAAGGAAAAGGGAAATAAGAATAGGTGCTAATAAAGGATGGATGAGGCTTACCTGCTCGAGTAGATGCGGACGCCCTTCCTAAAGACTCCTTGCCCAATGCAAACTCAATAATGGGCTCAAGTGTCACAATTTTAGTTGGACTAGGGGTCTGCACGGGCTTAGGATCCTGGGGAACAGGAGGCTGAAAAGCTTCAAGGTCTTGAACGGCCAAGGAAGCAGAAGGTGGAATGGGCTAGGCATCCTTCACTGCCTACCTGACTTCCTCAGCCATGCCACCATTAAGGGGCTCTTTCTCCACACTAAAGACAGTAACAGACTGAGCTACCATCACTTCTTTCACTAAGGCACCACCTGTTGCAGGAGGAGGCATCTCGACCTGCAAAAGAAAAGAGGAGCAAGAAGAAGTATATGTACAGAGCACCAAAAAAATAAAGAAAGCAAGCAATAAAAAGGCACAAGTGAAAGGAGGCCATACCACATCATCACTAGAGGAGTGGGTTTTAGCTCCCTTGGGGTCTGACTTGCGCTTAGACTGCAAAAAGAGAGCGACCATTCATTAGTTAAAAGAAGAAAAGGAGAAAAGGAAGACACAACAGAACAACGAACCAAGACGGGCAGATGACAAAAAAAAAAAAAAATGAAAATTTTCCCTAAATGAAAGGAAATAAGAAAGCTAAAATGATAATGAAAAACACAATATTAATTACCCTAGAGGAATTCATGCTTTAGCTTGGCCTTAACTGAGTATGCCTTTTCATTATGAGAATATGGATTTGAAGATATTTGGCTATATATAGAACAAATTCTCTATTAACAGAGTAGGGTCTGTGCACTGTACATTGAAGTACAAGCCAATTACCTTAATTTGACTATACTATAATGGAAGATGGCATTTTTCAAAAATCTTTTTAAACCAAAACTTGGACTTTTGATAGTTTTTTTGTCTCAAATCTCAGTAATTAGTTAAAAGGTATGTACGGATGATGTAGGCAAAGCAGTATGCCAGTACATTTATAGATTTGTTGTACTCCTTAAACAATTAGAACTCCATGCAAAAGGCTCACTTTGTCATGCCTGCCATGAATATTCCACCATTTCTCTCTTCTGCCATCAATCAGACCAACCCTATGCAATAACATCCCCTGATACTTATGAGGATCAGAATCTATTGCATACTAGTTTTTGGCAACCATGCTTCAAATCCATCTGGTGCCATAAGTGTTCCATCAATCTCTCATTATCAAGCCAAAAAGCAAGTGAGTTTTTCATCTCAAAATCAACCAACAGGTTTAATGAAAAAAAAAATTCAGCTTATAAGTATACTAATAACATAACCAAAAGGATGAGATGGGATTTGCAAGGCCCCTTGAAAATTGTACTTTGTAGTTTGTACCATGAAGGAATGAATATTTGGGTGGAACAAGCATTGCAAGCCTTTTGGCTTGGTAAGCACTACTTCAAGCATTCTTGAATGCTTTGGTGTCGTGTCATAAAAAACACCATCCCCAACAGCAATGAAAAGAACATTGAAAAGAAATAATGCATGGATTCACGTGCCTAAGCTAAGTATGTCTTTTCATGGATTTAGATCGTGTTCCCCTTTTCATAAGTATGAGAAGACAGATTTGAAGATATCTGGCCAAATATAGAACAATTTATCTTTATAATACAGTAGGACTCTAAATACAGTACACTTAAGTACAAACCAATTAACTTTATTTGACTATAAAGGACGATGCCAGATAGAGTCTCGATCATTTTAAATCAAAACTTGGACTTTTGACAGTTTTTGTCTCAATTATTAGTCTTAAACCAAAATGATACATGTGAAGCAGTGCCTGTATAGATTTCTTGTCCGTTGATCTCATAGAATTCCTTACACAAGCAGGACTCCACGCAAAAGGGAATGCCATGTAGTAGCTTAAACCATTGGAGCAGAAATCCATATAGGACCCTCAAGTATTATGACCATTCAAAAGCTTGACTAATGACTACAAGGGACATGTGGTTCTCATGGTAGGTGACAAGAACACTGATTGTGCAAAAAAAAATTGGCGGTTCAAAAATAGTTGGGGAGTTGAAGAATAAGGAAAATAGGGATATGCAATGATGCTGAGAGATTCAAGTATATTCAAATTGTTTGTGTGCTTAGACTTTCTCTTATTTTGATTTAGTCAAAGTTTTCACTTCAATTATGGTTGCATGGATGGAAGAGGTCACCTCCTTCATTCAAAACCAGTTGGGATGGACAAAGCAAAGGAAATTTTGAATTGGAAATTAGAATTGGTTTGGTCAAAAGGGAAAGTCTTGGTACACACTCATTATTTCACATTTTGTACACATTTTATTTGAAATTGTGTTTTTAAAACACGATTTTAGTTCGAATTGTGAAATAGTGTTTTCAAAATCACAATTTTTGTTAAATATTCCTAGGGCATTGTTCCTAGACTGAAGGAGAGCGAAATATTCCTAGGGTATTATTAGGTTGAAAAAAAATAATTGCCCATGGAAGAAAAAACAAATGCAGCAATAAATTAAAAAGAAATAGAAATAGAAAGGAGAGAGTTACCTATACAAGAAGCAACATTTATGTGCCTGGATCAAGGAAGTTTGGGCTGGTCCTATCTTCTCCTCTCTGCTTCTTATGGTGTCCTTTTCAAAATAGGCAACTATGGATTGCAACAAATAGCAAATATTTATCAAATTGTGCCCTCTACCCTTGGTGGTAACATCCACTCTTCTTCATCTTCATTGACAAAAAACACATCACTAAGGCAAAGAAATCTATGTGCATCAACAATCAAAATTTTAAAGTTGGAACATCAAAGCCTAAAGATTAACAACTATAAATTAAGGATACAAGGTTGCATAAGTTGTAGATGGTCAAGTACATGCTCAAACTTTCATGTGTCATATGATATGCAAGCTTTATTGCCACAATAAAATGAGAGAGTTTCTTCTGTCGGTCTTTCTCAAAAGTGCATCCATGCATAAAATTTTGCACAAGCACAAAATATACTTCCCTACATAATAGAATTTGATGTATGGTTTAAATGAGACCAAAAAAATTAAATACATAGCATGAGGTCATTATAGATGGCTAAACAGTAAGAAAAATCATCCCGTTACAAAAGATAAAAAAGAATATATGGATGTACTTTGCAATAAAAGGGAACATAAGAAAAAAAAAAAATTGATCACAATCTTCTAATTCACCAATCAAATTCTTAGTGTTACTCATTTTAAATATTATTTTAAGTTTTTTCTTTATACAATTGTACCATGAATCATGCAGTTGGGAGAGCTAGACAATTTACTTGTTTTAATTAATCAATTGTATCATGAATCATGTAAAATATTGAAAGCATCTAGGCCGTACATCATCAGTTCACACTCATCTCTTTAGTTAAAGTTTAACCCACCCACAAGGCACAAAGTGAAGTGAATTTCCTCCACTTATTTACAAATTGCAAAGCAATCAACTTTTTAAAGTTTTTTTTTTTTTTTTTTAAAAAAAAAAAAAAAAAATCACATCCATCATCTTACTAAATGAAATTACTTATGTGGCACATGGAATGCACAGTTGACACATTAAAAACTAACGTGATCATTAAAATATTAATTAAAAAAATAATTTAGCATTTAAAAATGTCACCCAACATCCAAATAAAAAAGATGAAAATTTATTATTATTTTAGAAAAATACTTTTAATTTACCTTGAGTAAGGCGAGAAGAGCTAAAATCCAATATTTTTCGTGTTGATAGAAAGTTTGTTTGGTGTATGACCATATATAATGTGAGAAACTTAAAAAAAAAAAATATAAATAAATATAAATAAAAATTGAAGTCTTAAATTGTTCTAGAAAATTGATCATTCATGGTGATTTAGCACATTTCTAACAAAATTTTTAAAACATTTTAGAGTTTCAATTAGGTTGAATTTATATTGACCCACAATTTTGGGGCATTAAAATTTTGGGATCTTTCTCACATAAGTGGCCTTCGTGATGACCTAATTGGCTTAAAAACTCTACACATATTTTAGCTTTAAACCTTGAATTTGGGACAACAGGTTCTATAATGAACAATGAAGAGATCATTTGTCAAATTTCAAGTAACATAGACACAAGGCAAACACCATAGAGTGATTGATTTGCATTCAGTGAGAGAATGGAAATTAAATTACAAAAATATCTTCAGTCATGTTCTTACAAACGGACATGATGAATTTCGGGGACACTATCCTTATTGAAACATAAGTTACAAAACAAAGGGCTGAAAAGTAAAGCAAATCTAGCATCTGCGTGAGCTGCTGCATTACAAGTTCTTCTAACCCACACAAAACTACTACTAGAGAAAAAACTAGAGAGGGGATCAAACACAGATGTGGCATCACCTTCGAAACAAACAATCCTCCATTTATGTGTGGCTTGTATTTTATTTTATTTTATTGGTTAAAAAAAATTATATCATCGATCCTATAATTTAGAGATGTAACAAGTCAAAAACTATAATTTCAAATTTAACAAACTAAACCTTCAATCCATATTAAACTCACACAATTTCATTCCACTTAAATGGGTTAAGTTTTGATTTGTTACTTTTTTGAAACGTCATGATTTAATTTATTATATCTAAAACTTTCATGATTAATTTGTTACACCCATAAATTATAGGGTTTCAAAGAAAATTTCTCCTACATTTGGAACCAAAAGAAAGGAATTTTTCAGTGACCCTTTGTTTCCTTTTTAACCCGATTGTCTTTGTAATTTTCCTCTTCCTAAAATGCATTCGCATAAGCTCATACAAAAATTTCTGTCTATTTTAGCATAAAAAAATTTTTTTATTATATATTTTTACATACATTGCAAAACACCTCACATCATCATATTATCTATTTTACATTACATTTTATTAAAATATCAATTTTTTTAATTGTTACTATTTATTCACACATAATAACCATCATCTATTCTCTTCCTCCATCCTCGAGATATATAAATAAAGAATAAAAAACTAAAGACAAAATGAAGAGTACCAATGTAAATTTTCATTATTGTTGTAGCAATCATATATTTTTACACAATTTTGCATTTTATGATATGGATGAATTTTGGGCTTGGTTAACTAAAATGAAATACTTTTTCTATCATACATGAACCGATAAGAATGCTATAACTTGTAAGGTCATTTGTCAGCATTTTTGGCCCAATTGCAGGGCCCATTAAGGTGTTCTTTGGTTGTATTAGCTAGATGATCTTGGTTCAAGGGTGGGTAATACAAAATGCAATCCGCTAGTACATTTTTCTACTCTAAATGGGGAGACGATTAACAGTATCCTCCATGACTATAGGTACACCACCCACGTATTGGTCCGATTCTATACAGCTTATAGGTGATAGACCACTTGATCTTAGCATTTCAAGTTTTTTTTTTTTTTTTTTGAACTTAAACATCAATGCAGAAACATTGTGCCGCACACAAGGGGACTTGGACTTTACTGTGCCATGTCTAGCATGCACTACTAGTAGCAATACTTAAGCATCATTTCAATTTGATAACTATTGCTACCCAAATATTCTCATTGAATGAAGAAAATACCTGGGTCTTTGACAATGAATCCAAAATCATGCCAATGAATAGAATGGGGTTATATTCATGGAAGCAAATATCCCTCCCATTAAAATGTTACACAAGTACATACTCTCATGGAAAATTTACTTATGAAGTGAAAATATGCCAATTGAAAAGGGTTATATACTTATATTCATCAAGAAGTCCATAAAAGACAAATTATGCCAACAAGAAAAGCAATCCTTGGATAATGAGTTTGATTTGCATTTGCAAACAATATTTCAGAAACATCACCAACCGTTCTTTTTGGTTCTTAGGTAAGTAAGCAAATATCATTTCCACAAAAGAAATGCATCAAACAACTCATAAAACTAACCCCTATTGCTCAAAGACATGCTCCAAAAATTCTAGATTTGACCCTTGAACTTAGAAAGAAGCCTGACCCTGAAGGCCTTTAATCAATCTCAAAATCAACTTGACATAATTATTTAACGCCGATCACCATAATCTTCATCTACTCATGCTAACTTCATAGGATGTCAGGAAACTGGTGGAAGAGTACTTTTGTGTATTCTGCCATATGCTTTCCAGGAAAATGGATTCATGTGTTTCTTTCCTTGGGCAGGAAAGCAATGCCACTCTCAAAAGTGTGAACATTTCAGCAAGGCTGTGAATAACTACAAGCAATGTGCATAGGTGGGCTTCTTATGTCATTCGTACCATATATGAACAGAAGTATGATTCAGGCACTTTTCAGTGAGGCAGTAGTGGTTTAAATAATTGGGTTTCGAACCATGTCCAATTTTCCATGTATCAAAAACGGCAAGTACATATGTATGATTGGCAAACTTTTTACCGAGGTGGTAGCATTGGTTCAAATAATTGGGTTTTGAACAATGTCCATGTGAATGAGTTGGAAGGTCACTCTGGACACAACCTGGGCCACCTTGCCATGTTTTGATCTGACGACCATTAGTAGAGTGTTTGATGATTACCTCACTGTGTGTAGTTTGAAGTACAATCTTGAGATTTATCTGTACCAGGACTGCCAATGCTGCACAGGTAGAAGGATCAGTCAGAAAAAGGGACTAGTGACTGATTTTCTGAGACTTAATTAAGCAAAAGCAGATTAAAATTTGTGCACATTGATCCCTTTGTCTAGGCTCTTGTAACCTCTGAATTTTACTAAGACCAACAAAGACAAACAATGAAGTTTTCTGCTACACTGAATCCTATTAGATAAATAGAAGTGAATATGAACCCAAAAGTGACCCTTCTTGTTGGTATGGTAGTAATTTCTGTAGGTTGACTTTTTTACAACTTGCAATTTCAATGCAGTTGCAGACTATATTTTCAGCTAAGAAATTTTAGTATCAAGCAGTGAATGTGCCTTATTCCACGAATTTGGTTGCATGTAACATTCATTATGTCCACATTGTGAGAGTTGGTTCCAATTGGCATACAATCATCACCTGCATAAAAGGTATATGGTCAAACAATATAAACTTTTAGAATAGTAAAAACATAGGGAAGACAAGAAATAGGAGTTGAGAGCTTGTGGAATAATATACCAGTGGATATGAATAAATTGTATTTTTTTCACATTATTTGTCTCCTCCAAGTGAATTCTGTTTGTGTTGGGACTATCAACAGGTGATTCTTTGATATCCTATTTGAAATGGACATTTTGACTCCAAAATGAAACTTGGGGATGTTCTAACTTGAAGTCCCCTTAATTTCAAATCGGAACTAGAAGCAAAAATTATGGCCTGCATTAGTTAAAAACTTCAATGAAATAATTTCTAAAGAGCTTAACTTCCAAAAATAATCTCTAGCTACTTTTGTTTGTGTCTTAAAACATCGTCTATGTTTATTCCATTAATATAGAAATGTCAACATTAATGAGGTAATATTAGAAATTAAAATGGCCTACTTTATCAGGCCTGCCATGAAGATTCCACCATTTCTCTTCTCT
Organism: Quercus suber; assembly: GCF_002906115.3. NCBI lineage: Eukaryota > Viridiplantae > Streptophyta > Magnoliopsida > Fagales > Fagaceae > Quercus > Quercus suber. Next base: position 10,598 of record NW_027070571.1, on the reverse strand, counting down.
GCTGTATATAAGACCAACCCCTAGCAATGACATTCTCCTTGATACTTATGAAGACCAGCCATTCTTGCTTACTAGTTTTTGGTGACCATGCTTCAAGTCCATCTGGTGCCATAAGAGTTACAATAGTCTTCTTATTATCAAGCCCAAAAGCAAGTGAGTTTTTCATCATTAAAACAATCAACAGGCTTAAAGAAAAAATTCTTACCTTATAACCATACTGATAACACAACCTGAAAGATGAGATGGGATACACAAGACCCCTTGAAAATTGTACGCTGTACCCCGAAAAATATTTGGGAGGAACAAGAAGCATTGCAGGCTGTATTCTTGAATGCTTTGGAGTCACCAGTAACATCATCCCCAACAGCAGCAACAGAAAGTACATTGAAAACCGTATTGGTAATAGTAGAAGTAGAAATACCTCTTTTACTTGAGGTTAAAGCCACATGTGGAAGGGAACATGGTTTTGATTTTCTTAATAATGCATGCAAATGTTTCTGTTATGTGGACCTAGGAAATTTACCCTAAATGAAAGGATTAAGAAAGCTAAAATGATAATCAAAAACACAATACTAATTACCCTAGAGAAATTCATGCTTTAGCTTGGCCTTAACTGAGTATGCCTTTTCCTTATGAGAATATGGATTTGAAGATATTTGTCTATATATATAGAACAAATTCTCTGTTAACATAGTAGGGTCTGTACACAGTACATTGAAGTACAAGCCAATTACCTTAATTTGACTATACTACAAAGGAAGATGACATTTTGTTTCAATCTTTTTAAACCAAAACTTGGACTTTCGATAGTTTTTTGTCTCAAATCTCAAAAATTAGTTAAAAGGTATGTATGGATGATGTAGGTGAAGCAGTACCTGTATAGATTCCTTGTACTCCTTAAACAATCAGAACTCCATACAAAAAGGGATGCTATGTAGTAGCTTAGACCAACAAACTTATATCCACATTGTATTCCAATACAATCATCACCTGTATCAAAGGTTTAAACCCAAACAGTAAGACATTTTTAGAATAGGAATTACATAGGGAAGACAAGAACTAGGATTTGAGAGCTTGTGGAATAATATGCCAGTGGATATGAATGAATTGTATATTTTCACATTATTTCTCTCTTCCAAGTGAATTCCATCTGTGTTGGGATTATCAACAAGTGATTTTACACTAACCAATTCTAAAAGGACATTTTGAAAATGACTGAATCCAAAATGAAACCTGGGGCTGATCTTAACTCAACTCCCCTTACTTTCAAACCAGACCTAGAAGCAAAACTGATGGCTGGCATAAGTTAAAAACTTCAATGGAAGAACTTCTGCAGATTTTAACGTCCAAATTAAATTTCTAGCTACTTTTGTTTACATCTTAAAGCATCATCAAGATTTATTCCATTAATATAGGATGTCAACATTAATGAGGTATGATTAGAAATAAATAAAAAGGTTCACTTTGTCATGCCTGCCATGAATATTCCACCATTTCTCTCATCTGCCATTTATATGACCAACCCTGTGCAATAACATCACCTGATACTTATGAAGATCAGACTCTCTTGCATACTAGTTTTTGGCAACCATGCTGCAAATCCATCTGGTGCCATAAGAGTTCCATCAATCTTCTCATTATCAAGCCAAAAAGCAAGTGAGATTTTTATCTCAAAATCAACCAATAGGCTTAAAGAAAAAAAATCTCAGCTTATAGGTATACTAATAACACAACCAGAAGGATTTTTGATAATGCATGAATTCATGTGCCTTAGCTAAGTATGTCTTTTCATGGATTTAGAGCTTGTTCCCCTTTCCATAAGTGTGGTTTGAAGGCATTTGGCTAAATATGGAACAATGTAAACTTTAGCCTAGATGAATAAAATAATACATAAAAGTTAGTCAGTAAGAAACACAAAATAAATGAAAGAAATTGTGAATAACTTTTTTGATGAATCAGTAACTTTCATTAAACAAATCAAGAAGAATACAAAAACCCATGCAACAACAAGAGCATCCAGCCTAAAACATGTGAAATACTACCGTAAAAACAGAGCAGCTGCTAAAAACACAAATGAAATAAGCTAACAAAAGCTTCAATATGCAGATTGCAGAGAAGGAAACAGCACCATCTGAGTGACAGTGAGTGAGGCTCAGTGCCTGAATGAAGCAGGGTTCAAATCTCAACACAGAACCTCAATACAAAGTTGGCTTTTAGCATATATATATATATATAAAAACTGAAACTCACCGATTTAGAGAGAAATCATGAGCAAAATTAGTTCAAGTGTTTGGAGACTGAAGAGTGTTTGAGGGGGTAAGAGTATTTATAGATATAGCGACGTATGAGCATGATTGGTGGATTTCAGTTGAGAATCAAATTCTTTTTAACGATCTTTTGCGTTAAGAGAGCTCTGTTGTTGAGAGCTTTTGCGTGAAGAAAAACTGAGCAATGGAGGAGCCCTTGTGCATGCCAGTCATAGTAATTCAGTTGGAGCCCACCAAGTCTGACTGAGGGAGAGCTACTTCATGGATGGAAGGGATGAAGACAGAAATGCATGTGCTTTGAACACTGTTTTACGTGTTGGGATGGAGAAAGAAGCCGGTATGTATTTCACTGCACACTTTCACATGCACTTTGCCACAACTGTGTTATGTATTAGACTGTGAGTTGCAAAGAAAAAATGGCAGGTTCATGTGGCAGTGCAATGCTACACAATAAATTTTACAATTTTTTAGCACTCAGCAGGATATAATTGATGGCAACATCATTTTCATCTAGAATCACCATTATCATCACTTTATGACATTCAAATTACAGACCAAACACCTCAACATATGTGAAACTTCTTGTCAAATTGTTTGTGTAGTTAGACTTTCTCTTATTTGGTTTAGTCAAAGTTTTCACTACTATTATGGTTGCATGGATGGAAGGGGTCCCCTCCTTCATTTGAAACCAGTTGGGATGGACAAAGTAAAGGAAATTGTGACATTAGAAATTAGAATTGGTTTAGTCAAAAGGAAAAGTCTTGGTACACACTCGTTATTTCAAATTCCGCACACATTTTATTTGAAATCGTGTTTTGAAAACATGATTTTAGTTCAAATTTTGAATTAGTGTTTTCAAAATCACAATTTTTGTTAAATATTCCTAGGGTATTGTTCCTAGACTGAAGGAGAGCAAAATATTCCTAGGGTATTATTAGGTTGAAAAAACAAATGATTGACCATGGAACAAAAAACAAATGCAGCAACAAATTAAAAATCAAAAGGAGATAGAAAGGAGAGAGTTACCTATACAAGAAGCAACATTTATGTGCCTAGATCAAGGAAGTTTGGACTGGTCCTATCTTCTCCTCTCCACTTCTTAAGGTGTCCTTTTCAAAATAGCAAGAATTTATCAAATTGTGCCCTCTACCCTTGGTGGTAACATCCCACTCTTCCTCATCTTCATTGATAAGAAACACATCACCAAGACAAGAAATTTGTGTGCATCCAGAATCATATTTTAAAGTTGAAACATCAAAGCCTGAAGATTAAGGATAGAAGGTTGCATAAGTTGTAGATTGTCAAGTACCTACCTAACCTTTGATGTGTCATACGATATGCAAGCTTTACTGCCACAATAAAATGAACGCGTTTCTTCTGTAGGTCTTTCTCAAAAGTCCATCCATGCGTGAAATTTTGCTCAAGCACAAAATATACTTCCCTACATAATAGAATTTGATGTATGGTTTAAATGAGGCCAACAAAATTAAATATCTAGCATGAGGTTATTATAGATGGACAGAACAGTGAGAAAAATCATCTCGTTACAAAAGATAAAAAATAATATTTGGATATACCTTGCCATAAAAGAGAGAGGAAAAAAAAAAGCTTGGCAATTTTTTTTTTTTTTTTGACAAATTTATAATTATGTTATACTGGTGAAAATTGCACAGTTCTTTAAAAATGGACAGCATTTTCTGTATCACTTAGAAGAGCAAATTAAAATGAGATGCAAGGATTGTATTAAGTTTAGACCCAAGAAAAATCCTACTCAAAATTAAGTAAAATAGAAATGTTATTTAACAAGGCCATATGCCAATAATAAAAATCCACTAGTAAAGTTTCAGTACCATTCAGTCTGGGTTCTTTAAAATAAATAAAAAATCTTCCATACATTTACAAATTCTGGTAATGTTGCAAATAGTGGGCCTACTAGATTGAACCACTGGTGTCAGTAATGTTGTGAGTGTGACCAAAATTTGATAAATTACTCTATGAAAGTTGCTCGTAATTTCTTTGGGTGGGATTTTTTTGAGGGATAATGAAAATAATTAATTGATATTTCAGCCAAATGACAAAAGCAGCAGAAGAGGAAGAAAGAAGTAGGAAGAAGTTACCCTTTACTGGTTCAGACATGCAATGCCAAATCAAGCTGACGATGAACTTTGCTCATGGGCAGTTTTTACGATTACATCTAAATCAAGAAAATGAGCAAGACCCATAAAAATATTAAACTGCAAATGAAATAGAAAGAGGTAGGCATTTGATTTTGAGTTGTTTACATTTAAATGCAAATGAGTGAAAATCTGGAGACACGTTCATTTGATTATTCCATCTGAAAGTCCAGCCTTTTATTTTTTAAATCATTTCTAAACATTTATTGTACCCAACAAGCAATTTTGAATACATCACAACAATAAACTTCGTTAACTCAAATTTATGGGAATATGTTAAATTTGTGTGGTTGTTAGTAATTTATTTTCAGTGGGAATTTTTACCAGAAAAATGAGAATATTTAGTTGATAGTATTTGTTTGCAAAATAAATGAAGCGTAAGGAGATTAAGAAGCAGAATGAGTTACCAAAACTTAGGGAAATAAGAATTTTCTTTAAGATTGATGATTGGGATGTGAGAAATGGTGTGCCAGTCCTCTCCTGTCTCTCTTTGGCAACGTTCATTGATAATTGGACAGCCAGCGATCTCCAATTCGTTCAATGGAATTGTATGCAGGAAGTTCGGCAGTGACTTTAACTTTCCGCAGCCATGAATTTCCAACCGTTGAAGACGCGGCATTATAGTTATACAGTCTGCGTCTTCTTTTCCTCCAATCCCAATCCATTCTTCCCACTCCTCCAACCACGCAAAACCGAGATATCTCAAATTTGGGAATATGATGTCTACTTTCTTGTTTTCAGATTCTATTCCCAAAAATTCAACACCCACTTTTTCCAAACTACACACATTCCTTATAGTTAACGATTCGAGGAGTGCAAACTTCCCGAAAGGAGGCAAACTCATTAACTTGGTGGCCGAAACGATAGAAACCCTTTTCAATTTGGTCAAGGACATCAACCAATTAGGAGACATTGTGGTGCCCTGATACCAACGAATGTTTAACTGCTCCAAGTCTTGGGGTGGCTCTAAGGCATTTAAAACTAAGACATCCCTCTCCATTCTTCTATCATTGGGGTCGACGGCATATGGAAACCAAGCATCCCGCCATCCTCTATCCTTTCCTTTCCTAAAAGATAGTATCATTTCACGAAGGTGTATCTTCTTCTTAAGTTGTGCATTCTCGGCCTCACTTTCATCTACCACATTCCCCAACCCATGTATTTCAAAACTCCCTTGCAAGTGGTTCAAATTTTTTAATTCTCCGAGTTTACATCCTTCGCTATCCTCATCACTTATGCTGAAACATTTTAATGCTCTAAGAGAAATCAATCTTCCAATCCCTCTTGGAATCAGAAAATTTTTTCCAACAAGATGTCTTAAGTTAATTAATTTACCTATCCCCTGAGGTAATTTTGTGAACACAGAATCAGAAGCTTGGGTAATCTTCAAATATTGTAAATTGCATAGATTATAGATGGTTTCAAGCAATACCTCATTGCACTTAAGCAAATCAAGATATCTTAAATGTATTAAATTTTCCACTGCATGCGGAAGTTCCATAGTGGAATTCAAAGTTAATACCCGTAAAAGTCTAAAATTCTGAAATAAATTGGATATGTTATAACCACTTTGATCAAAAAAGAAGAGGGTGCGTAGATTTTTGGCACTATCAATGGACATAGGAAATTGGGATTCTTTTGGAATTTCTAATCTCAAATGGCGAGCATTATTATAATCTGATTCTGACTCTATGTCACTACTGATTATGAAGCATTCATTCTTAGTAATTGATTGTGCAAAGTCATGCACAATATCATGCATTTTGTAGTACCCCATGTGCCTAAATTCCCTAGATTCTTGGAATAAAGAGCGAATGACTAAATTTTCAAGGTATTCTCTTGCCATGATTTCCATTTCCAAATTTCCCTTTGACTCAACAAATCCGTGTGCTATCCACATAGATACCAACTCATCAACAAAAAAGAGATGATCTTTCGGAAAGACAGCACAATATGAGAAACACTGTTTCAATGGTGATGGCAAATCATAATAACTAAGTAACAACGGCGCAAAAAGTCCTCTTTCAATATCTTCTAATTTCCAAAAATTGCTATCCAAAATGTTCTTCCATTCTTCTCTACTTTTCTTGAAGTGCATGAGACTCCCTAGAGTCTTTGCAGCAAGGGGCAAGCCTTTGCACTTCTTTGATATTTGCCTACCAAGGTCTTCTAGTTGCTCACATTGCTTAGGATTCTTATCAGAAAATGCTATTTTACTAAACACCGACCAACAGTCTTCCTCGGACAATTCCTCCAACTTGATTGTATTTGTACTTTCCATCATCTTCGCAACTTTGTCTTTACGTGTGGTGACTAGAATTCTACTACTTTGGGAACCAGAACTTTTGAGTGCATCTCTAAATGGCTTCCACATTGCATAGTCTTCAGTCCACACATCATCAAAGACAAAAAAACATTTCTTTCCCCCAATTAATTCACAACATTTTTCCAACAAACTCTGCAATTCAGTAATTTTGGGGTCAGCACCTGCAAGAGCTTCAACGATCGCTTTCGCAACCCTACATTGATCAAAAGGCTCAGAAACACAAACCCAAATTTTTTTTTCAAAATAATCTTTCACCTCATGATGATTAAAGGCTAGTTGGGCAAGAGTCGTTTTTCCCATACCGCCCATGCCCACCAAAGAGATGACATGGGGGTATTTTTCTTTTTCAGTACCCTTGCCCAATATGATGCTCACTAGATCATCCTTAACCTTATCGCGACCAAGAATATCAGACACATCAACATAAGAAGTAGTTTTTGGTCTCTCAACTACTTCTTCAATGGCCTTACACAATTCAAACCCGTACATCTCCCTCTCTTTGTTAATCTCATCAAATATTTCGTTAAGTTCTTTTATCTTATGAGCAATATCACGTTGCTGAAAAAGATTAGGAACTAAGATGAGGGACCATACCTTCCTCTTCTTAGTAGTGCTAATTTCAGCATTTTCATCTTCTTTTTGTTGTTTCTCAATCTCTTCTTTGATCATGGCAGTGTTCCACTCATCCAACACGTCGTCCATCTCGTAGGATACGCCTTTGAGCTTATCTAACCAAAGCTTCACAGCTTCCTCCTTCAGCTGCCTCTTCTCAGCATCGTTGAGCACTGCCTGGATGGTACGGAATTTGGTTTCAAGCTTTTGGACTTCTTTCTCAACACTTCCAGTCAACGCGAACTCTGAAGAAATGAAAGTACCAAGCTTCTCCACAATAGCAGAAAGTAGAGCACCAGCCATAGCTTGGAAATGGAAAATTTGCAGGATAACACAAGAGAAATGGTTGATAATTCAGGAGAAACCAAATTGCTAGTGAAGTTGAGATGAGATCTCAAAAGCAGGGCCAGTTCTGGTCAACTACACACTGAAATTCATTTTATAATCTAAAAGCAGAGCTAGACAATTTATATAGTAATTTATTATTTCAAAGCATTAATATTTCTGGATCAATTGATCATAATCTTCTAATTCACCAATCAAATTCTTAGTCCTACTCATTTTAAATATTATTTTAAGTTTTTTTCTTTATACAATTGTATCATGAATCATGCAGTTGGGAGAGCTAGACAATTTACTTGTTTTAATTAATCAATTGTATCATGAATCATGTAAAATATTGTAAGCATCTAGGCCGTACATCATCAGTTCATACTCATCCCTTTAGTTAAAATTTAACCCACCCACAAGGCACAAAGTGAAGTGAATTTCCTCCACTTATTTACAAATTACAAAGTAATCAACTTTTTAAAGTTGAAGTACTATAGTGTAGTGTCGACCACGATCTTAGGCTACATAGTGGAAAAGCATTATAAATAAGCATTCGAATAATTTAGGAGAAATTATCTTTTTTGTTCTTATATTTTGAGTAATTTTTTACTTTGGTCTTTATATTTGTTGAGCTCCTACTTAGTCCTAAAATTTGAAAGTCGTGCTCAAAAAAAATTAACCACAACCATCATCTTACTAAATGAAATTGCTTATGTGGCACATGGAATGCACAGTAAGCACATTAAACACTAACATGGTCATTAAAATATTAATTTAAAAAATAATTTAGCATTTAAAAAGTGCCACTCAACATCCAAATAAAAAAGATGAAAATTTATTATTATTTTAGAAAATAGTTTTAATTTACCTTGAGCAAGGCTAGAAGAGCTAAAATCCAATATTTTTCTTGTTGATAGAAAGTTTGTTTGGTGTATGACCATAGATAATGTGAGAAACTTTAAAAAAAAAAAAAAAAAAATTGAAGTCTTAAATTGTTCTGGAAAACTGATCATTCATGGTGATTTAGCACACTTATAACAAAAATTTTTAAAACATTTTAGAGTTTCATTTAAGTTGAATTTATATTGACCCACAATTTTGGGGCATTAAAATTTTGGGATCTTTCTCTCATAAGGGGCCTTTGTGATGACCTAATTGGCTTAGAAACTCTACACATATTTTAGCTCCAAACCTTGAATTTGGGACAACAGGTTCTATAATGAACAATGAAGAGATCATTTGTCAAATTTCAAGTAACATAGACACAAGGCAAACACAATAGAGTGATTGATTTACATTCAGTGAGGGAATGGAAATTAAATTACAAAAATATCTTTAGTCATGTTCTTTGTTGGCAAAGGATTCATATGACTACTTTGGACTTTTCCAAAAATATAATTAACCTTCTAATTAGTTTCAAGTAAAAGGGCGAACGATAGGCATTTGTAGAGTTAAATGTGATTTCATATTCAATTCTCACAACCAAGAGGGGCTTGAATGCAGTAGGGATATTCATATTTCACCATTCTTAAGCATTAGATTGCTAAAGAAAATTCTGCTAATTTCTTCTCCATTTTAGAATTATGGGGAGAAAAAAAAAATAGAATTTTTCAATGTGATATTAGGGGTGTCAATTCAAGTTGGCGTATCGGGTTCGTGTCGTATCTAGGTAGGGATTGTTGAGGTCCAAAATTTCACAACAAAGCCCATTCCATAAAAAAAAATAATACTAATAAAGAAGGCCCAATTCGTTTAGCAAGAAGAATCGACGTCAATGCCCTATGTATGTTCAGATTTCCAGCAAAAAAGGCCATTAAAAAGTCCAGCAAATTCCAGTGAAAGAGCTGGGACGGGATCCCCAAAGGCTGCCAAAGGCTCGGGATCCTCAGGACATGCAGCACAGCTAAAGTGAATTAAAGCAGATTTGAAGAGAGAAAAGAGACAAAAGGCACGCGGACCTTATGACCCAGACACGTAGTGGAAGTACAAAGCAAAACGCAGGAGCTTTGGTTCCAACCATTTGAAGAAAGAGACAAGGAAAAGTACGACTGGAAAAGCAGGAGTAAAAGCCAAAAAGCCTCAGGTCAGCCAATGGGAAAATCTGGAAATAGGAAGCTAGCTGGGAGACTTTCATCTGGTCGCAACAAAAAGAAAGAAACTATGAAGAAAAGGAAACGACATGATCCTGAAGTAACCAGGCACGGGACAAACTCTAAGGGGCAAAAGGGAGAAATCACCAGTACCCTAGAGCTCGATCTGTGCTATAAAAGAAGGCATGATGCAGAAAACAGGGGAAGGGAATCGTTAAGATAACTCTGTAAAACTCAAGAAAAATAGAGGAACCGCTCCCGGTATCCCAGAGACAGCCACTATAGCATATGCTTGGATTCAACAAATTCAAACTTTGCAAGTCTTGGAAGCTTGAATAGCTATCAAAGTCTGTAATTTTTGAACTTAGTTGAACCTTGTGTCACGTCTTAGTGAGCATATTGTAATCCACAATCAAGAAAATAATAAAATACCTCATATTGATTTGAGGATCTCTAACAATTATTTCGTGCATTTCTTTATTGCATTGTCTTCCTTTACTGTTTCTTGCTAAAATCTCATCTAACTATCTTGGAAGGCAAAGCTCAAGCAAAGCCACTCGGACTTGAGTTCCAAATCCCACAAGTCTTGTGCAAAAGCACCAAGTCTGTGAGAATTGGGGCCAGGATCCTCGTGGCAGAATCATTTTCATGAAACTCATTTACATATATGTATATGTATTAAAATGTATATCCTAATCTAAGAAACTAACAATTATTTAGAGATATGTGTATTGTATAGTGTGTTTTTTTATGAAGCACCCATAGAGGTAAAGGGAGAGGACAAAGCTCTATCGCATAA
>NW_027070570.1:21961-72922 GCF_002906115.3 Quercus suber | reverse complement strand
TTTTTTTTTTTTTCAATTAAAAACCTTAATCCCAAACTGCAGTGGCCTCCATGGTTGGGAGCTCTAAGCTTTGTCACCATGGCAGAACCTAAGCTCTCTTCCTTCTCTCTCTGTCTCACATTATCTCTCAATCTCTCTTTAGCTGGTGATTCTCTCTTGTTTCCCCTCTCTTGGCCCTTAACCCCCCTCTCTAGCTATTTCGCTTTCTCTCTTTAATCACAGTGGTGAGGTTTTGGGTATGGTTATTTGTAGATTCAAGGTTTGGTCAAAGACTTATAGTTGTTGATTCTGCATGAAACTCTATCGTCCCACATTGACAATGTGTATATGGAAGTGATTTGGTACATATCAATATTACTTAAGACTAACTACTCATATGAATTTTTACATTTTTGTTTCGTATTGATTGTGATGTGAGCTCTCTGAATTGCCTATATGGGATGTATATAATCGCCTTTTGATTTTTGAAAAAATCATATTTCATTTCCTCCTGATGATGTTTTTGAAAAATTAATGACAATGATTAATTCAGGGCATTTGTTTCATATATGTTTGTAAGGTTGAAATTTATCAACCATCTTATTGACTTTATTCCGTGCCAATTTACTTGTAATTTAGCACTTAATAATCCTGTATTTAGGTGAAATTCATGTAAGGGTAGTATGTGAAGAGAGTGTGAAGAAAAGCTCAAGTATGTGTAAAGAAGCAGAGTTTTGCGGTTAAGACTTGCGGCTGACTCGCGACTGGCAAGCTGCCAACTGTAGGCACGTGAGAAGTACACAGGGGAGGTGAAGGGTTGCGCCAACTGTCGCATTACAGAACAAAAGTCCCAAGCTGGCCAGGCAGTTACTTCGCAACTTGAACTCGCGACTTAGACAAGCCGCAAGACCAAGTCGCCAACAAGCTCTGTTTGGCAAAAACTGACTCTTCGTATTCCAAACACACACCACTATATATAGACCCTTATACCCACGAAATGTAGAGAGCTTCCAGAGAGAATTTTGTGAGAGAAACCCTAGAGCAAAATAAGATTGTCTCATCCCCAATCTTCATCTAAGAGACTCTACAAATTTCTCTACTCTTTTCCTCTTCATTGATACATCCTTGAGATGTTATTGACCAAATCATTTTCTCACAACACCCACGTCTGTGAGAAGATTCATTTGGTGCTAAGGGAAGTAGTTTGGAAGGAACCAATATACATTGGTTGATGCTATGATTTAGTAGCAGAATCCGGTAAGCTAGAAAAGAAAAAAGTTCGGCGCAACCTTGTTGGAGCAGGAAGCTTGGAGGGCTTAGGTACTTAGGTAGATTAGGCTTGGAGGGTCTATTGCTATTCATGTATCCCAACTACATTTTCTAGTATATTATTGACCGTTTGGAGGGCGGCGGAGAGGTTTTACGCCGAAAACTTCGGTTTCCTCTTCGATAACACATCACGTGTTGTTCTTGTATTTGCACATCTCTTCCCTTTATCTTTACTATTTAATTACTGCTGTGATTGTGATTATTTATGGTTTAGATTGTTTATCAATTATGTTATAAACTTGTTATCATTTTTCACACATACATTGTTTGATATAAAGCTTGAATTGGTAATTTTGTAATTGGGGGTCTAAACGTTCAAAGGTATTTAATACGCATTTTGAACTTTCAATGTTTCTAATGATGTTTTTGAAAGAGGAAAAAAAAAAAAAATCCTATTTTGGCTATATGTTTTTATAACACTTTGATTGTTTTTTTTTTAGGATCCAAAAGTCAATTAAGTAATAAGTGNGAGAGATAGTCATCTCGTCATCATTGGAAAAGCTAGCAACACCACTATCTGCATCATCCTCATCATTAAGAGAGGCCTCGGAGAAGGAGAGGTAGAAGGAGCAAGACTAGCCATGTGAGCCTGTCGGTGAGCAATACATCCAACTCTAGTGTTCATTTGACACATCTCATCAGTGAGAGTGTCCAAATAACCACTAAAGTCAGCATGCATCTGCTAAAGCTGCTCCATGATGGCCTCAATGGTCACACCACCAGCCACGGAGTAAGAAGGAGCGGAAGAAGTCAAAGCCGAAAAGGGTGGAATAGCAGAACCTACACGTGGCCGTTTCGACTAAAGCTAAGCCTCACTCCGCCGGATAGAACCAACACTGATGGCACCCATAATGGTGAAGAAAAGTGAGAGAGGAATGGGAATAGAGAAGTGTGTGAGGATCCGCGTGATAGCCGAAGGAAAGATGAGCTTGAACGGTTTTTAGACCCCTTAACACAACCGAATTAATCTAGTTAATTAGCCAAATGATTAACTTAGTCAAATTATGCAAATCTAGGTTATCACAATCACACAATCATATCAAGTATATAGCAGCGGAAAAGTAAATAACACAATGATATGATGACCCAGGAAACCACACACTAAAAACCTGGGGAGGATTTAATCTAGCTATCTTCAAGGTAAACTTGAATCCACTATATTGAAAGAATCGAAGTTCATACGATAAGACTTACAAACCCCCATGCTTAACTTCTTATTGCTATCCACCAGTAGAACTTACTGACACGACCACGTGCAAGCTCCGAAACCGTGGACTCCTTCTTTCTTGGATTCTCCAGCAAGTACAAGCACACCCGCTTATGTATCTTTAAGCTCCAATGGCAGCAACTGAATTGATCATCAAGGTGTAGATAACATCTTCTCATTGAAAACCCTAAGCTTTGTGTAAAGGAAAGCTCCTTTAGATCTCATAAGAGATTTACACAAAATAACAATATAAGCAGCCTAAAAACGTGGCTAGGGTTTGCCTTATATACCTATGGCAAAAACATAACACCCTAAATGTTTTAGGAGTTAGGGCTGAGTTGGAAAAACTGCAGAAAAATGCATTTGTGCGAAATTTGATTAATTGAGCCTAAGCTTCGATCAATCAAGCCAGGCCGAGATGCACAGTGAATTCTGCATCAGCTCAATTCCAACTTTACATAAACAACACAACTTTGAGCAAGTCTAAACACAAATAAAAAACCTGTTTTGATCATGATTTGCCAACAATACAAATTAGAGTTCTAAATGCATTAAATCCTAAATCTTTAGAACCTAACAAACTCCCCTTTTGGCAATCCGTGACAAAACACAACTAAAAGCTCAAAGTTTACAAAATAAAGCCCTTTACAAAAAAAAAAAAAAAAAAAATGCTCATAACAACAAATTCAATCTTAACTACTATCCATCAGTTGCAAGTGTAGACAGCAGCTCAATTGAATCAACCTATATTTTTTGAAATACTCAACAAACGCATAAAACGCATGTGTGACAGAAAAATAGTAAAACAACAAATATGTAAACTAACTCTCCCCCTAAGTTTGATACATCAAAAACAATGTTAACTCCCTTATAAACAAAGCATTCTTGTATTTTCCACACAACAAAAAATAAAGACATATATCAATGAATAGCTCATAAATATAAATCAATAAGCAGTGAACACAAGAATCATATAAAACAATAAATGTAATTGGAAGTAACATGAAAAACCCAACAAAAATACATCTAGAGCCAAAAGAATGTAAATACAAGATACAGCTCCTAGATACAATCTAATCACCATAGCCTCCAAAGAACACAAAACTCCCCCTAACAACAAAAACTCTACAGGCTAATCAAACTCTACTCCCCCTTTTTGTGATGGAATGCCAAAGGGCAATCATAACCCATCATCAAAAGGAGGTGACGAAGGAGAACGTCGACAATGCACCAACTCTGCACGCAAAGCATGAACCTCATCGAGCAAGTCCACCAAAATCTGTCCATGAGCCGCCTGAACGATCAAGACATGATCTAACGCACGTCGAATGTCTAAATCATCAGAAGTAATCGGTGGAGGAACATCAGCAGCAGCAATAGCACCAGATGCCTCAGCCTGTGCATCACCTGTAGAAGAGGAAGGTGGGGGTGCAACACCAGAAGACCGAACACGAGGAGGCCTCAAATGTGCAGCCCTCAGACGAAGAAAAGAGGCACCTATAGGACTAGGAATATGGACGGGCTCAGATGCGGGGAAACCATCTAGACCTAAAAACAACAAAATCCTATGAATGAAGATAGGATAAACAAGGGCATAACCAACCGCGCTACTCCTATGAATCTCATTCAAAGAACAAAGAAACAGATGAGGAAAATAAATAGAAGCACCAGACACAAGTGCATGCAAAAACACACATCTCTCAATGGGGATGGTATGGAGATGAGAGATAGGCCACAGAGAATGACACGCTATCCTAAAAAAAAGGTAGTTAGTCACAAGAAGCTCAGCGGACGTGATCCGAGGATCAAAACCCCACTGGATAGAAGACCCAGTGATATATGACATAACGTCATCAAGGGGTAGAGACTCCTCATAAGGATAGTCAGGCTGCCTCACAACCGGGACCCTAAGAGCCTTAGCCACTACCCTAGGGGTAATGGTGAACTCAACACCTCGTATCCAACTCCTAACAAGGGTGTTGGAATCATAGATGTGACAAGAGAGGTTCGAGTAAAACTCTCTAATGAGGGCGGTCGAAGGTGGATG
This sequence comes from Quercus suber, assembly GCF_002906115.3. Lineage (NCBI taxonomy): Eukaryota > Viridiplantae > Streptophyta > Magnoliopsida > Fagales > Fagaceae > Quercus > Quercus suber. The sequence goes on along the minus strand of NW_027070570.1, from coordinate 68,360 downwards.
ATCTATCTCCAACAAAGATAGCCAGCCCCTACTCTCAAAATTTGCCCTAATGGCAGGATCAACCTCATCTAAAACTACAGAACGCTCAACCCAAATCTTCCTCTTACTGTTCAGCTTATCAAAGGCTTTTCTGTTCTTAGCATCCTTAAACAACTCACTCCTAGAGGGAGACTCAGAAGAAATGGAGGGAGTCCTATGGGCTCAAGTTTTCCTAGGCATGGTGCTAAGGAAAGGACAAGGACACACAGCAAAACCAAAAAAAAAATAGAAAAGGGAAATACCAAGGGCAGACTGCAAGTTAGCACAAAAACAGATATAGAACAAAAATCTATATAATGCATGAACAAGAAAATGGAATGATGCATGCTCTAATGCAGTGAAACTAGGTTCAATTGAAGTTCAAATTCACAAAATTGGCTTAAGCATAGAGTTTCTAACCAAAACCCCAAAAATTTGAAAACCACTTGAAAATTTTTAAAGAAATTTGACAAATTGATCAACACACATGATAGAAAACAGATAATAATGATTAATTACATCAAAACAACAAGCTAATTTTATCAATTTTGACCTAATTGAACAAAATCCCCAAATCGGATTCAAAACAAGCCCTAGAAAATCCAATTTCTCACAAACCACAAAATTGATCAAATTTTCCAACATAGATCATGTTAATAACATCATAGCAACAAAACCCAATGATCAATTTCAGAAAATATGTCTTGAATCATCAAAAACCCCAAATATGCATAGATTCGAAATCCCCAAATTAAAATGCATGAAAAGTGCATGAAATGAGAAAATAAAAGCAAAAAGAAGGGTAAAAAAGTCTTGCCGGTATTTGGAGAGAGAAACCTTGCAAAAAGAATGATAAAAAACGACAAAAATATGAGGTGGAGCCAAGTCCGAATCGGAGAGAGAGAGAGAGAGAGAAAAACTTAGAAACTTTTGAAAAAGTGTTTTTGAGAAGGTCAAGATCTGAGTTTTAAAAAACTTGATTCTCAATTTTCGATTGATCGAAAATCAGTTTCAATTGATCGAAACAGACAGAGGCTCACTTAAAATTTTAATCGCAATTTCGATTGATCGAAAAACAGATTCGATCGATCGAAATTGTAAAAAAAATGAATTTTTGAAAATCAACAAAATTTGATGCAACCTCTCCTCAAAGCATTGGAGAATATGAAAATAATGCATGAGTATGTGATGAAATGATTTTCACAAACCCAAGATTTAAACCCATTTTTTCAAAATTAATATTTTCAAACAAACTCCCATTAAATTCTCAAGCAACAAATCAGTTTTGCATAAGACTTAAAGAATTTTTCAAACTTGGTTGGTCAAACCAAAAACACACACAATAACATGTACAATGTTTAGCAAAGAGTAACTTGTGTAGTGTGTGTAACTAGCAAAAGCTTGAGATACATGTGAGGTGATATGTGAATAGAAATCAACCACAAAGTCTACAAAATTTATCACATAGAATTCAAAAGAGACTATCACCTAAAGAGTTACATCATATAACTCCCACATCTCCTAGAACATAAGCTTGCAATCATGTAAGTTTCTTGATTTTTGCCTCATAATATACATACCAATTTTAATTGATGTGATTTGGCATCAGGCCTAATAGTACACACCAATTTTAAGCATTAAGCAATTAAACTGAGGCTACACCTTATGTTCTTTTTGTGCATGTGCTACACTTTCTCGAAAACAAAATCTTAAGATATGCACTAAGGTGTTCATGATTGGCTAGTGAACAGTGATGAGATGGTTATTTATGCCTTTTTCAAAAGGTTCAAGTCCGATAGTCAAAGACATGTAACTTCAAGATCAAGACAAAGAGATAAAAAGCCATAAACATCTTTCCCACATAACATGCACTATAAACCTTCAACTAGTAAAGTGCAATTAATAAGCTCATCCAAGCTAAACAAAGTACACAAACATGTTATGTGAAAATAAATTGACCAACCTTGTTTTCAAAAACCAAGAGAATGAATACAAAACACAATTTGCTTTCCTTTTTCTCCCTTTTTTTTTTCCTTGAAAAGAAGAAACAAAAGCAATCCTAGAATGAAATGCATGAATGATATGCAATCCAAATCCTAGAAACAAAAAGGTAAAAGAAACCAAAGAACAAAGGTCACAAAAGATAAAGTAATGAAGCATAAGGACCATGTCAGAAAGACTTAATTAGATCAAGTCTTTTACGTCCAAAACCTTTTAGATGCATTACGAGCATTGGAGTTCATATTCACATTAGAGTGATTTCCAACTCCAGGATTGGAATAAAGGTTTAGAGCCTTTGCCAATTCACCAATAAGAGCCATAGGATCTTGTGCTTGAGGAACAAGCACTTTAGGCTTATTTGCTCGCTTAGCTACTTGTAATTTATAATAATTTGGACGAATGTGTCCAGACTTTCCACAAAAGTGACAAACCTAAACAGGTTTACCATGCATCTTGTCCTTAGAAAAGGTAGACTCCTTAGGTTTAGACTCTTTCAAATCAACCCTAATCTTCCTAGGAGGTGTGACCTCTACAGGTTTAGTAGTCTCACTCACAACCTCACTCACAGGGGGTTCAGAGGAAGAAGAAAGAATAAAGTTTATGGAATGGGGTGTAAACACAGAGATGCTCTCAACAAAACCTAATCTAGATTTGTCAAAAGGAGACTTTTGAACACTTAGCATTTGATCAAGTTTAGAACTAGCAGATCTAGCAATAGATAAATCATGTTCCAAAGATTTAACTTTGTCAATCAAGAGCATATTCTCAGTTTTCACATCGTTCAAGAGTTCATTAGCATTAAACAAGTTAACAAGAAGATTTTTCTTTTCAAGCTCAAGAGATGCAATTTTCTTTAAGCCTAATTCAACATTCATGGCATCCTTTGCAGCAAATTTGCAAAGTTTATTGTAGGCTTCTTGAAGATCTGCATCTTCAAAGAGTTCCCTATCAGAAGGGTTCTCTTCAACAGATACACTTTCATTGACTACAGTAGTAGCAGTGAAAGCGATAAAGTTTCCATCATCGTCACATCCAGACTCATTATCAGAAACTTCATTATCACTAAGGGTTACAGCCATAACCTTCCCTTTAGACCTCAAGTATGTAGGACATTCAGATTTCATGTGACCATACCCTTAACATCCAAAACACTAAGGACCCATAGAATTGTTTGAAGATTGACCAACTTTTTCTCTAGGTTTTTCATTGTTATTAACCTTAGTGGGATCATTCTTCCTAAAGTTTCTAGGTTTAGCAGTGTTTGTACCTCTTGTCTTTCTGTTATTATTCCTAAGAAAGTTTCTAAAGTTCTTGGCAATGTATGCAATCTCTGTAGCAGAGAGCTCATCATCAAATCCACCAACATCAACATCATCAACTGACTTAAGAGCCATTGATTTGGATTTGTTAGCTTTGGGTAAGTCTAACTCATAGGACTGAAGAGATCTTACAAGTTCATCAATAGGAATGGAGTCCACATCCTTGCTCTCAGTGATGGCAGACACTTTGGGTCTAAAGTCCTCAGTCAAGGATCTAAGAATCTTCCTAACAATTTTAGGTTGATCATAGATTTCACCCAGATTAAATGCAGAATTAACAATATCATTCAGTTTAGCATAGAATTCATCAAAAGATTCATCATCAGACATCCTAATACTTTCAAATTTAGATGTTAACTGCTGCAACTTATTAATTTTAACTGCCTTTATGCCTTCATGCATAATCTGAAGGATTTTCCAAGCAGTATGAGTAACCTCAACATTAGAGATTCTCTTAAATTCCTCCATAGAAATAGCGTTAAAGATGGCATTCATAGCTTTGCTATTAAACCCAACTGCTTCTTTTTGAGAAGTTTGCAACTCACTCACAGGAGTAGTGGGCTTCTCCCATCCGTATTCAGCGGAGTTCTAGACTCTCTTATCAATAAATTTCAAGAATGCTTTCATCCTTACTTTCCAATAAGCATAATTATTCTCATCGAAGCGAGGAGGAATAACTAGAGAGTGTCTGTGTTCCATGACAACAGGGGTCAAGGATCAGCTCAGAGATCAAAAGATCAACAAACAGAGAGCTACCTGCTCTGATACCACTTGAACAGTTTTTAGACCCCTTAACACAACCGGATTAACCTAGTTAATTAGCCAAGTGATTAACTTAGTTAAATTATGCAAATCTAGATTATCACAATCACACAATCATATCAAGTATATAGCAGTGGAAAAGTAAATAACACAATGATATGATGACCCAAGAAACCACAAGGTAAAAACCTGGGGAGGATTTGACCTAGCTATCCTCAAGGTAAACTTGAATCCACTATCTTGAAAGAATTGAAGTTCATACAATAAGACTTACAAACCCCCACGCTTAACTTCTTATTGCTACCCACCAGTAGAACTTATTGACACGACCACGTACAAGCTCCGAAACCACGGACTCCTTCTTTCTTAGATTCTCCAGCAAGTACAAGCACACCCGCTTGTGTATCTGTAAACTCTAATGGCAGCAACTGAATTGGTCATCAAGGTGTAGATAACATCTTCTCCTTGAAAACCCAAAACTTTGTGTAAAGGAATGCTCCTCTAGATCTCACAAGAGATTTACACAAAACAGCAATATGAGCAGCCTAAAAACATGGCTATAATTTGCCTTATATACCTAGGGCAAAAACATAAAACCCTAAACATTTTAGGAGTCAGGGCTGAGTTGGAAAAACTGCATAAAACGCATCTCTGCAAAATTCGATTGATTGAGCCTAAGCTTCGATCAATCGAGCCAGGCCGAGATGAACAGTGAATTCTACATCAGCTCGATTCCAACTTTACATAAATAGCACAACTTTGTGCAAGTCTAAACACAACTAAAAAACCTATTTTGATCATGATTTTCCAACAATACAAATTAGAGTTCTAAATACATTAAATCCTAAGTCTTTAAAACCTAACTGAGCTTATCACGGGTAGCAGTGTCTCTATAGAAATTTATAATAAAGGCTATAAAGTGAGAGGGAAAATCGATGGTGAGACTCTCCATCAAAGACAAAAGAAAACGAGCGTGAGGCTCAGTGATGGAGTTATAGTGTGACAAAGGAGTAAGTTTAAAAGTCATCACCATGTTAAGAAAGTAAGGGCCTTTAGCAAAGCCCGAGCAATTGGTGTTTAGAGTACCAACCCAAAAAGAAGGTTTCCCACAGAAGTGGGAGAGAAGGTCATCCCTAGACACAGTCCGAAGATGCTAACAACCAGGGTAGTCAAGATGCGCTACCCTAGGGACGTGTAGTACATTGGATATAAGATCCGGCGTAATTATGATACGTGTACCTCTGAATGTAGAAACAAACTAAGGCACAAAGGTATCGATGCCGTTGATAGGCCAAAAATGTATTGACCACTTGTAATGAATTAATTGATTAATTAGCCAAGTTTATTAATTAATCAAATTAACATGCAATTGTACGTGGCAGCACAAACAAATCACCAATTAACTAAAGTATTCAATGGAAAATAAATTAACATAGTGATTTGTTTATGAATGGGGAAAACCTACGCGGCAAAAATCCCGCGGAGTGATTTTAAGGTCACTACTCTCGAGAATCCACTATTATCAAAACAAGCGGTTACAAGTAAAGGAATCTCAACACCTTATACCAACCTACAGTTGAACCTTTACCCTAATACCCAATTGGACTTATTCTGTAGTGACAATCTCTCCTTTTCAATGCACGGCTCCCAGTACGTGACTAACCAATTACGCAGATCGCAGTACGTAACTTAATCACCAACTTGAGAAAGATGTTGGCTGCAAAGTTCTTCAGTTCATCCAGATGATGAAGATCATGAATTTGCTTTGTCATAAAACCCTACAGTGTACAAACACAGCTGCTTCTTCAAAAGAAAGATGAACTAGGGCAAATTTTGTCTTTGTCACAATTTGCATGAACACAACTTTGCTTCACACTCGCACAACCTTTAACGGCCCTCAAAACAATCCTTACATATGTTTGGGGTTATGAGAAAAGAAAGGTCAAACACATTCAAGGATTGGATGAAAAGCAGCTTGAAAAACTGAACTTCATAAACCTCGAAAGATACCCTACTATCAAGCTAGCTGTCGAGCCACGGGCTTCAGCGGCTTTTAAACCTCGATAGATGCTAGCTGTCGGGTTTTAAAATCCTTCACTTTCTGACTTGATTCTTGGACAGACTTGCATGGCTTTAACACTTGAACTTGAAACAAGGTTTCTTGAAGCATTAAACACATCCTAGATCTACCCAATTATAAGTAAAATGACATATGTTCCTAACAATGAATCACATATGTCCTAACAATCTCCCTCTTTGGCAATCCATGACAAAACCATAAGAAACAAATAAGATATAAGGGAAGTCATAAATCACTTAACTCATATTCACTTGTTGAGTACAATAAAATCTATATTAACACAAATTCTTGAAAAACTTTGCAAGAAGAGAGTTTGTGGCAAGTATACTTTGACAACCTGTATTTCTAAAACACTTTAAACAAAACTTATCAAGGCATTTTAGTGTGAAACAGAAATAATAGATTACATACATTAAATAAGAAACATGTGTATAAAGAAAGAAAAGAAACAACACATGGAGAGATAGGTGAAAGAACATACATCAAAATATATAAAGCAAATATAAGTACAATGTATGTCAAAATGGTCACAAGACTAATATACAATATAATGTATTTGAAATTGAGAGAAAAGAAAAAAAATACATAGAATCCTCACTACATCCCTCAATATACACACTCCCCCTAACAAAAATCTCCTATGCTAACCCTCTACCTATGAGAATGACTACTCCCATATCCAAAACTACTCCCCCTTTTGTCATGAGTGACAAAGGGTAAGAGTATCAAGTAGACATCTCGTCATCATTAGGCGAGCTAGCATCCTCATCCTCATCATAATCGTCATCGGAGTCGTCGGAGTCAGATGTCTCGGGAGGAGAAGAGGGAGACTTTACAAAGCCACCAAGGCAAGCCTGCGGTCTGGCAATATGGCCGACACGGGTGTTCACTTGACATAACTCATCAGTGAAAGTGTCAAGGTAAGCATCCATGCGCTAAACCTGGGCAATGATCGCATCAAGAGTCATACCATCAGCAGAAGAAGAGAGAGTAGAGGTGGATGAAGCTGAAGGAGTGGGAAGAACTATTGTACCAGACTGCCTCGAACGTAGTTACGCCTTGCTCCATTTAACGATAATGGTGTTTATGGCACACATAACAGAGAAGTGGTCAGAAACAGCAAAGGGAACATAAAAATGGCATAAAATCCTCGTGATAGCCAAAAGGAATATGAGTTTATCACAGGTCGCCGTATCTCTAAACACATCTATAATGGAAAGAATAAAATGAGAGGGAAAATCTATAGTAAGATGCTCTAAAAGTGAAAAAATAAATAAATAAATAAAGCACGGAGCTTGGTAATAGAGTTATAGTGAGAACGAGGATGCAAAACAAAAGTTATAGCCATGTTCATGAACCTAGGACCTTTAGTAAAGTCCGAACACAGAGTAAACTAACGATCACCCCCAATCGGAGGGACACTCACAAAAAGCTAACATAAGCTCGTCTTTGGACACAGTCCTCAGACGCTTACAACCAGGGTAGTCAGGATGCTCTACCCTCGAGACACAAAGCACATCGGATACAATATCCTGTATGACCACAATGCGCATACCTTGAACGCGAGTAACAAAAAAAGGTACTAAATAATCAAATCCATGCATGTTAGAGTAGAACTCCTATATGAGCATGGATGGACAAGTAACCGGGATGTCACACAATGACTCCCAACCTCTACTGTGAATGATAGTGGGTAGGTCAGTGTCGAAGAAGTCCGACAAAATGACTTGGCATTCCGAATGAACACCTTGTCGAGAAAAGTTCTCTGAGAACTCCTTACGGGCTTGCTCATCATGGAACCGAATAGAAGAAGGAGTAGGATCAGACGAAGTGGATGCCCCAGAACGAAGAGGGTTCTAGGATAGAGTAGACTTTCGTTTAGGTGCCATAAAGCAACTAACCGAAACAAGAGAGAGAGAGGGAGAGAGAAACACAGAAAAATACCAAACACAATCAATATATATCAAAATATAAAGAATTGAAGGTACGTATGCATGAAAATGCATAAGCATGAGATATGCAATAATAAAAACATCATGGGCTCAGCCCAATCCAATCCTACAAGCACACAATCATTGCAACAAATATAACGAATAATGCATGAAAATATTATTATAATGCAAGTGAGATGCAATGCATAATGTTTTGAAACTTATTAAAGCAAAACCCAACTCAAAAATATTGCAAAAACCTCAAAATTTTTCAAAAATCCTAAAAATTTTCAAAAACCCCAAATTCTAAGTCAAACAATGTGAAATGCATGATTAATGAGTGAGAAGGCATCATACCGGGGAAGAAAGAAGATCTTGAGACCAAAAACTAAGTGGGAATGAGGTTTGGAGAAAGTGAGAGAGGTTTTGGGAGGTGAAACGTCAGGTTCTATCGAGAGAGATCGAGGAGAAATGAACCTGGTATCGCGAGGATCCTATTTATAGGAATCTCATAATTCTTGACAGATCGAGAGGTGTCGAGAGGTGTCAAACTTTAAACGCATGGATAGATACAGCTATCGAGCAACTGTCTAGAGTTGTCCACAGCAAAAACAAGCTCGATGGATCAAAGAGCTATCAAGCAGCTATCGAGGAGACAGAAACTTTCTCGATGAATCGAGGAGCTATCGAGATTGCAATAAAAAGAAGCTGAAGAGCTTGATAGATAAGCCAAGTGTCGAAAGGTGTCGAGGAGCTGTCGAGATTGCTTAAAAATAGTTTTTCAATAATACAAAAACATAGATATGAATGCAATCAAATATGCAACTCAACCAAGGATCCAATCAACACTTTAATCCCTCAAGAACATCTCTAAATAAATTTTTTTTTTTAAAAATGTAATCACAAAGATCCCAAAACACACACACACACACTAAACAAGTCTAACCAATTTTATATTTCAAAAACAAGTTAAGACAGTTTAGTGAGCATACGTAGACACAAGTATTCCTTGTGATGACCAAATCACATTGTACCTACACATGTATCAAAAGTAGCAAATAATATTGCGTGTTGTGTGTGAAAAACATCGAAAGATTGCATAAGTGTCTACATGTTATGACAATTTGAGCTATGAGACAATCACTTTAACTCACACACAGTCATAATTTTTTGATGGGGACTATCACCTTCGAGGTACGTCCTATAACTCCCACATCTCCTAGAATACACGCTTGCAATTATATATAAAGCATTTTGTTCTTTTTGCTTTTTATTTTTCTTTGCATATTTTTCTTTTAAGTAAACCATGCATGGGCATATAAGAGAGAGAAAAGAAATACCCAATGATGTTAAGCATTTGACATTGCACTTTTGCTATGCCAAAGCATACGGATGTCATTTCATGATTTGCAAGCAACAGTGGTGAGATGGTTATTTATACCTTTCTCTTAGGATTTTCTATTCCTTCCTATCAAAAAGAGTGATACGAGTGTTAAGTACAAGAGATTACTTAATCTTACTCATCACAAACATAAGTCATAACGCTCACTTGCTTAGCTGTGCATAGAGATGCTAATCTAAGCTACAAAAGATACAAAGTTTAGAAAATTTTGTTTCAATGGCCATCCATGGTACACAAGTACCAATGTACACAAACACACACTGTTTTTGTATTTTTCAATTTTTTTTATTTTTATTTTTATATGAAAAACAAAATCAAACAAAATTGAAAACTAACCAAACAAAAACATGTTAAGCAAAACAAAGCAATGCATAAAACTAGATGCAAATGCATGAGGAAGAAGGAAGAGAAGAGGAGATCAATTCATGGAGATGACACCAATGTTTTGGCAAAAGAATTCAAACCGTTTGCTGTCAAGAGGTTTGGTAAACAAATTAGCCTTCTGATCATCAATGTAAATAAACTCAAGAGTAAGAGTACCATCTTCGACAAACTCCCTAATGACGTGATGTCGAATCTCTATGTGTTTAGTTTGAGAATGTTGAACTGGATTCTTAGAGATGCTAATGGTTCTGGTATTGTCACAGTAGATGGTAAGATGCTCTTGACAAATACCGTAATCATAAAGGAGTTTTTGCATCCATAGAAGTTGGGTGCAACAGCTACTGGCAATGATATACTTAGCTTCTGCAGTGGATAATGAGATGGAATTATGTTTTTTGCTCATCTAGGAAACAAGATTATTACCCACATAGAAACAACCCCCCGATGTACTCTTTCTATCATCAGCATTCCTAACCCAATCAACATCAAAATACCCAGCTAAGACATCATTTGTGTCCTTGTTATACCACATACCAAAGTCGACAGTGATTTTGACATACTATACGATTCTTTTCAAAGCAATCATATGAGACTCTTTGGGATTAGCCTGATATCTAGCACACACTCCCACACTGTAACTAATATTAGGTCTACTAGCAGTAAGGTAAAGAAGACTACCTATCATGCTTCTATAGAGGAACTTTTACCTAAAAAATCAACAGTGAGTTTAACATTTAGGCTTATAGGGGTTCTAACAAAACTAGCAAATTCCAAACCAAACTTCTTCACAAGATTTTTAGCATATTTAGATTGAGATAGGAATATACCTGAATCTTGTTGACGAATCTACAATCTAAGGAAATGAGTTAGTTCTCCAATCATGCTCATCTCGAACTTGACCAGCATGAGTTTTAAAAAGCTATGAGCAAGTTCATCCTTAGTTGATCTGAAGATGATATAATCAATATAAACTTGAGCAACTATCAACTTGCCATCTTCTCTCTTTATGAAGAGTGTTTGTTTTGCTTTTCCTCTGGTGAACCCATGTGACACCAAGTATTGTGTGAGCCAATCATACCAAGCTTTGGGGGCTTACTTTAATCCAAAAAGTGCCTTCTTGAGGTACAACACATGATCAGGAAAGAGTGGATCAATGAGCCCTTTTGGTTGAGCCATATAGACATCTTCTTTAAGCACGAGGAATAGAACACAGAACAAGATACAATAAACCAACAGATATTATTAGATTTAGAACCTTTTTTACATCAGACATATGAGACTTAGAGGACATTTAGTCTAACTATGAAGGCTTCCTCTCCTTTCTCTCTTGCCTTCTCAGGCTTACATCCTTCCTATTTATAGGCAATACAACATACATTATGCATATCAAAAAAGTAGGGGCCTCGTTTATGGATTTACAAGTGTCGATAATAAGGGTTGGGGCCTGGCTTTGAAGAGTTTTCTAGCAAATAAGGATCTGCCACAATATTAATTCATATGTCAGGATAAGCTTCTGAAGAGTTGAGGCCTGCTTGGAGCTAGTTAACAAGTGTCATGCTATGTAAGGGCCTATGTGTAGGAGTGGATTACCCCAAATATGCTTCTGACAAAGAGATAGATAGTGAACAGTGAAAGATAAAGGATTATGTCTGAAGACGTTTCTAGGGCCTTTTTTTTTTTTTTTTAAGTGTTGAAGATCTTTAATCCCATCCATCTCTTCCTTGGAACCATTCTTCATCAACATCATCATCTGGATCATGGTTATGATAATAAGGGTCATCATATCCCATAAGAGGATTAGGCATTTCCCAATGATCTTCATGTGGCCATTGTTGTCTGCAAACATCTGGATCAGTTGGTATTATTTCCGGGAGAATTCCTTTGTTAAGAGATTCTACCATTGTAAAAGCATGATGACAGGATACCCAATGAACATCTGCATGTGTATGAAGAGTGCCATCTGAATTAGTGACCCAATGCATCTCTGAAGAGTGGAGAACTCCATCTGCCCGGATGTCATTTTTGGAATTGAGCTTGGCTACTAGACACACTGAAGTGACTTTATGACCAAATCTTGGGTGTTCTGTTTTTGGATACTTTGTCCATTCACCATCATGAGCATCATTTTTTTAAATTTCAAACCAAAATTTGTGAAAATATTTATTTCCATGTGGGAAAATATACCTGTAGAATTCAGGTTCAAAATGAAGACATAGGTAATACTCATTGAGTAAATACTACATGTAAAGGTAATGTGCAACATTCCAATTGGTTATCCAAAAGGCAAAAGGGGTTTTCCAAGGTTGGTCTATATCAGGGAAGACAGCTAGGAAGTGACAATGGTGTTTTTTGAGGTACTCATGAAGGGTTCTAATAATTCTTTTGAATCTGGCTTGAAGGGTCAAAGTCTTTATTTGGTCTTTTATTTCTAGAGGGAGGGTTTCTATTATGGTAAGGATATCATCAGGGTCTGCAAGAGGAGGGCCTGAGGATGAGGATGGATCAATGATAGGATATACACATAGGGGTGGAGGAATAATAGTGGTATTAAAGACAGGAGGCTTTCTAGAAAGGTAGTTGGTGATGAGATTATCTTTACCTTTAATATGTTTTACTTGGAAAGACCATTGTGAAAACCAATTTGACCATCTGAGCAGCTGAGGGTGTGGAAGCATTTTCCTTTTGAACTAAAGCATTTTGGGAAAGGAAAACACATCCATTTTTACTAGAAAATTATGCCCAAGGAGATGGAACTGAAATTTTTCAATCCCTGTGTTTGACTGCTAGAATCTCTTTGAAAGTGGAGTGGTAATGAAGTTCTGAAGGCTTGAATGCACCACTTTTATATCCACAAATGCTTCTTTTGCCATTAAGTTCTTCAAAAAGGGCTGCTACCCAGTATTCATCACTCGCATCTGTCTGTAGTATTTGTTTACCTGATCCTGGGATCTGCAAAGGGGGAAGCTTTTCTGCTAATTTTTTCAGTTGTTGGACTGCTTCTGTATGAACAAAATTCCATTCTAGAGGTGATTTGTTCAGTAGTTGAGCTAAACAACTCCTATACTTGGATATCTTTGGGATGAAGTCTGACATATAATTGACAATCCCCTGGAACTGTTGTATTTGCTTGGCATTTGCGAGCTTATCTGGAAACTCACTAAGAGAGACAGCTATGTGAGGCTACAAAGTATACTTTCCATCTGAAATATTTACTCCCAAAAAATCTATGAAAGACTGTCCTATGACCATTTTCTTTTCTGAAAGCATTACCCCTTGAGATTTCACTTAATTGTAAAATTCAGTGAGTAACTTTTCATTGGACTCTTCATCCTTTGAGAACAAGAGGATATCATCCACATAGATTAATGCATTTGTTAAAAGGGGCTGGAACAGCATTACCATTGCTTTTTGGAATTGGGATGGAGCATTTTTAAGACCAAAAGGCATGACAGTCCATTGATAATGATGGTCAAGGATGCAGAATGTCGTCTTGTATCTTTCTTCCGGATGGATTCCTAATTGCCAAAATCCTGCTTTGAGATCAACTTTGAGAATATTCTGGCATTGGAAAGATGCTAAAAAAGATCACTCTTATTTAGCAAAGGAAATTTGTCATTTGCCAGGAAATGATTGAGATCCTAGTAATTGATTACCAATCTGAGCTTTCCTCGTACTTGCTCCGCATGTTTGTTGACATAAAAGGGTTCACATGCCCATGGGGAGGTTAGTGGTTCAATGAGGCCTTTTGAAAGGAGGATAGAAAGTTCTTGCTTAGCCAAGGTTAGGTGTTCTGGGTTCATTCCTTTATGACTGGCTTTTGTGGAGTTAACATTTTCATTCTTTTTGAAGGGTAAATGGATGAAGAAATTTGGGTTTTTCCATAAAGGATTTGGATTTTTAAGGAGGAATTTAGAATGGCTGTTTGCACAACAGTCATTGATAACCTGAAATCTTAAAGAATCAAAGGGATCAAAAGTGAATAAATGAGGAACTTGGGTCCAGGTGAGGAGGTGTTGTTTATGCATGAGTCCTTTTGAGGACCATCTAAGGCTAGGTATTTGATGAAGAAGATCAAATCCTATAAGAAGGTCTCTACCTGTAAGAGGGGAGCCAAGAACTTGTTCTTTGATGGTGAGGGTTGGAAAAATTCTGTTGAGGATTGGCTTGCTTTTCAAAGTGACCAAAAATATTTCTCCATTTGCTACTCTGAACATCTGGTGATGAGATAACCAACATTCTTTGGGTAATATCTTAGGATGGAGAATTGTTGCTGCTGCTCCTGTATCAAATAAGGCTATTACTGGAATGGGTCTGGCATAAGTATCAAGGAGGATATTTACTTGGGCTATAGGTGTGGGACTAGTTAGGGGGGCTATAATGGGCTGGGATGTAAAGATAGTTTGGATTTCTGGGTCTGAATCTTCTTCACTGTCTAGACTTGAATCTTCTTCAGAGGTAGAATAAGCCATAACTTCCAAGGCCTGATGGGAGTACTCATCATCTAATGAAAAGAGTGATTCTACATCTGAAAAAGGAATATCATCTGCATGAATCTATGCTTGCTCCAAAAGTTTTGCTACCTTTTCTCGTTTTGGACAATTTTTTGCAAAGTGGCCCGGTCTTCTGCATACAAAACAGACTTTTGAGGTTTTTCCTTTGAACTTCTTTCTTCTAAAGAATTTCCATTTCTTTCTTCTGAAGAATTTCTTCTTTTGACTTGCATTGTGGTTTTTCTTCCAGGAATATTTCTTGAAATGATTTCTTCTTCTTGTTGGGCGAGCACAATTCTTGTCATGACACTTGATCTGCAAATCTTTCCTTCTACAATTATCCTTGAGTTTGCCATGAATCTTGTCAATTTCTGAAAGAAATTTTCTCTAGTTACAGAGTTTTTCTAAGGCAATAAACACATGCTGATAAATTTCTCCCAAGGAGGCTTACTGCAATGTTATTTTTTGGAGATTCATCATGCGAAGAGTTTCATCTCCCAATGGTTGTGGAAGGGAATTAAGAAAAGTATGCTTGGAATTAACATCATCCATACCATTGAAAGAGTAGTATCTTCTTGACATTCTATCAAAATGTTTCTCCAAATCTTTCCTTTCAAATGAGCAGCATTTCATTTGTAGAAATTCTTCTCGTGCTACTTCCGTGTAGTGAGCCACAGAGCCAAGGAACTCATTATGGATTATTGTGAAAAAATCTTCCAGCGTATTACTCTAAGCTATTTGTCTTTGCCTATATTCTCCTAAATTAATCCACCATTCTCGCAATCTCCCTGTGATCCTTGCAATAAATTTGGCAATAATCTGAGAAACAGTGGCATTTGAAGCTTGGAGTTCGCTATACACCAAGAGTACATGTTAAAAAACTCTTCATGCCATTTAGAATGAGGGATATTGTCAAGGGTGAACAGGTGTTTGGAGTCAGTGGTTGATGAATAAGTGAACAGGTGTTTAAAGTCAAACAGGTCTAATTCATAATCCTCAATTACAGGGAGCACAAAGGGTTCTCTTGAATTAGCAAGGGTGAAGGCTTTGAGGAATGATGAAATTGGGTTTGGTGGGTCAAGGTCTACAGCCAACATGTTCATGTCTGGAGGCCTTGAAGAAGCACCTACAGTTGGATCAAGAGGTTGGTACAAAGGTTCTTTGTCTTTTTTCATAGAAAGAGGTTCATTTTGTGGTTTATTTTAGGGCTCTGGTTGGGGTGGAATATTATAGGTTATGGCAGGGAAAATTCCACTTGGCTTAAAGGGTTATGGTCTGGATGTGTTATGGCTAATGGTTGAAGGTTTAGATAAGGGGAGATTGGGGAAAATTGAGAGGTTGATGGTATAGATAAGTCTTTATATAATGATTGGCGAGGCTGAAGGGGCATATGAACATGTATCAGAGGAGTTTGAGGAATTTCCTTCTGTGATCCTTCCATGGATTAGAGTTACAGCAACAACTGTCTTCTTTCTTTTTCTTTTTGCATAAGAGGAAAAGAGATAGATAAATCTTTTACTGTAGCTATAATAGTTGCCAATTCTTGTTCAACTGCTTTGATTTTCTTCTTCAAATCCTCAATAAGGGAGTTTGAGGATGAAAAGTATGAGTAACTCCCTCAGCTATCTTTTGCTGATTATTCAGAATCCTTGAAAGAACTTGGTTTTGAGCCACAGCATTTTCTAGTTGCCAGTTTAAAGCTACCTCTGCTGAGGAAACCTGTTTCTTGGTTCCATCTTAATTAACTCCAATAGGGTTTTTGATTTTCCACACATGTTTGGTGTTGGTTTGGGGATGATCAAAGCTTTCTAATGGGGGAAAATTATGTGAGTAGGAAGGTAAAGCTTGATCAAACATGTAACGTGGTAAAGGATTTTGTGTATGGTTTTGGCTAAGAGGAATGGGTTGACATTTTGATAATTGGGGAATGATTTTTTGGTAGTAGGGAATTAATGGAGGTTTCTGGTTTTAGTTATACTTTTCTTTGCATGAGGAGGGAGAAGGAGGAGATTGTTTTTTGGTTCTGGGATAGAGAACATAATAGTCAAACTTACCAGAGGATTCTCCAAGGAGGTCAACTTCTGGATCTCCTGCTTTATATCTTTCTTTGAGTTTTTGCTGGGAAGATTTCTTCTTTCTTTTTGAATTATCTTCTTCAAATGCTTTATCCTCCTGGCAGTCAGCACAATTGCAAACATCCCACTAGATATGACCGAAAGGTGATTTTCCTTCATAACAAGGCTTTCCGTTTTCACCAAATGCCTTAATTTTAAGACCATTTTCACCAACATATGAAACCGGCTGGAGTATTGCAATTTGAGTCAGGAAGACTGTTACATCTTTCTTTTCTGGAGGGGCCATAGTAAATCTTGTCTCCACTTCACCATTTGCTTTACTGATAAAGAACGGTTCATTTGACTGAATTGGCTTAGTTGCTTGGTGAAGCATCTCATATTTTGTAATCCATAACTCTGGGAAGATAGAAGTCATTTGTTCCCTATTCAGTTGTCTAGGAACAAATGTACACATTGGTGTCATCCCTGGATCAACTTGAATCAATAAAGCATCATTGGACTGAGCTAGATCTGGGACTGCCATGTCGAAAGCATGATTCTGGAGTCTATAGGCCAGCTGATAATGAAGTGTGGCAGCAAATGTATCTTGCACCTGATAGGCTCTTGTAATCTGAACTTGTACTTTAAGAGCATCACAAAGGTGAGAATCTCTGAGGGACATATTAAAGTTGGGAAATAGGGTTACAAAAACTGTTCCCGCATTAAGAGTGGTTTGAATAGTTCCAATGACTGCATTTTGGTATTCTAGAAATCTAGAATCAAGAAGTGAAATTCTAGAGGCTATAGGAAGTCCCTTCCTTCCGTGGAAGGTTAGTGCTAGCCTTACTGCACCAAACGAAGATGGGTGTACCCTTGTTTTTGCCATGGGATCACAAACTCTCTGGAAAGAGCAAGAGTAATGAAATTTTCTGTTTCGCTTGCTGGGATATTAAATTGGTCAAACTTAGAGGCTTGAACATATTCTTTTACAGTAGAAGGACGAGAAGGACCTAACAACCTTTTTATAGATTGTTTGAAAGAGGTTTGGGGTTTATCAAATACAGTATAGGGATTTACAATAGGGAAATCAGTAATAGGGATCTTACTATCTTCAGGAATATGAGAAATTTCATACAGGTAGTCTAACCTATTTGCAGTGGATTTACGAAGGGAAAGGTCAAGGACAGAGCTAGTTGTATCAGTGATTTCTGAATATGCATTTGCCATAATAGTTTCTTTTGGAAGAACTGTTTACCAAAGGCCTAACAGGACTAAACACCAACACAGGCTTAAATGTCCACAAGGTTACTATGGAAAACAAGGTTCTTTGGAACTTCTAAGAACAAACTCCTTAGTGTTCTACTTGATTATCAAATCCAGTGTTCTGATGTGACTTATACAGAGGATCCACGTATTGTGGCAACTGTAAATCACAGAGCATACTAATCAAGACAATAATCAAAGTATACTAATCAAAGGAGTGAGAAACAAATCATATGGCTCTGATACCAACTATGGTGTAATAAGAGAATTTTGATGGACTCCATACAGGCTACCGGAGCAAATGTCTCATCATAGTCTACTCCTTTCATCTGTGAGTATCCTTGAGCTACAAGACAAGCCTTGTTGTGGATCACATTACCCTCCTTATCAATTTTATTGTAGAATATCCATTTTGTGCCGATGATATACTCACCCTCCGGTCTAGGTACCAAAGTCCAAACATCATTCCTCTGAAACTAATGCAGTTCATCGTGCATAGCTTCAACCCAGCTTTAATCCTGAAGAGCTTCCTCAACTTTCAGAGGTTCAACCTGCGACAAGTAACAAGAATAAGACACAAAGTTAGCAACACATTTATCAACTATGCACTTCCTTAGTGTAAGTTCATTCATGTTCTCACTATAACTTCAAGAAGATGATTCAATTTGATCCTGGAAGAAGGTACTTTCTCCTCATGGGTTTCAGAATCAAGTGAAGTAGATAAGTCTACTGAATCTTCTACAACGCTTGGAGTATCTGGATTACTAGGAGATGTAGGCTCTTGTTCAATAATTTCTTGAACTTCCTTGGGCTGTGGAGGAAGAATTTCTTTGGGGATCTCCTTACCAAATTTCTCAAAACTGGAATCTAAAGATTCATCGATAACAACATTTACTGTTTTCCATTACCTTCATGGTTTTTTTGTTGTATACCCGATAAGCCTTGTTTGTAGAGGAGTATCCTAGAAATATTCTTTCATCACTTTGAAAGTCAAATTTTCCCACATTCTCTCTATCCTTGAGAATGAAAAAAGTACTTCCAAAGATTCTGAAATATTTGACATTTAGCTTCCTTCCCTTCCATAACTCATATGGAGTCTTCTTGGTACCGGGTCTAAAATTCACTCTATCAACCGTATGATAAGCAGTGTTGACGGCTTCTCCCCACAAGTTTCTAGCCACATCCTTGTTATGCAACATGGCTCTAGCCATCTCTTAAATAACCATGTTCTTCCTTTCTACTACACCATTCTGCTGAGGAGTAATAGGAGTAGAGAATTCCTGAGATATACTTGATCTTGTACAAAAGGACTCCATATATGAGTTCTCAAATTCTTTACCATGGTCAATTGGAATTCGATCAATCTTTAGGCTTTTTTCATTCTGCAATCCTGTGCACAAAACTTCAATGTGCTCAAGAGCATCAAACTTAGATCGTAGGAGAATGACCCAAGTGTACCTAGTGAAGTCATCCACCACAACCATGATGTATCTCTTTCCACCAAGAGACTCAGTTCTGGTTGGACCCATAAGATCCAAATGTAGTAGCTTCAATGGTCTAGATGTAGCAGATGTTTGAGTGCTCAGATGTTTAGCTTTTATCTGTTTCCCAAGCTGACATGGTCCACACACTACATTGCTCACTCTACTGAGCTTTGGTATCTCCAAAACTGACTCATACTTAGATACAATTGAAAGATGTTTGTAACTAGCATGTCCCATCCTTTGGTACCATAGATCATTTGGTAAACAAATGCTATTGCACACAATATCAGCATCAAGAACCAAGCCATAACAGTTTTCTAGAGTGCGAACACCACTGATGAGTTTCTTTCCAGACTCATCCATGACAAGGCATTTTTCCTTTGAGAATAGTACCATGAAGTCTTGATCACATATCTGACTTATGCTCAACAGGTTCACTCTCAGACCTTCTACATATATAATATTAGCAATGCCAAGTAGTCCAGGTAGAGATATGATTCTCTTTCCTTTAATCTGTGACTTGCTCCCATCACCAAAAGTGACATTTCTACCTTTCTTAGACTCGAAAACCTTGAAGAGAGATCGGTCTCCAGTTATGTGTCTTGAGCAACCACTGTCAAGGTACCACAAACACGTGTCCATAACCTTAAATGCTGACTTCACCATGAAGCACACTTCGTGCTTAGATGACAGATCAATGGGAATAGTGTTTTCTCTCATCTGTCTTTTATGAACTAAACCTTTAACTTTCACTCTTCTCAAACAAACTCCTTTGAACATTTTCATCTAGAGATAATCTAGTTTCTTCTTTATCAAACTGAGATCTTTTCCAATAGTCATCATAATGAAATTCAAATAACTTTTAGACTTGCATTTTCAGATACACTCCTAAGAATCCACTATTATTAAAACAAGCGGTTACAAGCAAAGGAATCCCAGCACCTTATACCAACTTACAATTGAACCCTTACCCCAATACTCAATTGGACTTGTTTTATAGTGACAATCTCTCCTTTTCAATGCATGGCTCCTGATACATGACTAACCAATTGCGCGGATCCCAGTACGCGACTTAATCACCAACTTGAGAAAGATGTTGGCTGCAAAGTTTTTCAGTTCATCTGGATGATAAAGATCATGAAGTTACTTGGTCACAAAACCCTATCATGTACAAACACAATAGCTTCTTCAAGAGAAAGATGAACTAGGGAAAATTCTATCTCCGATCACGATTTGCATGAACACAACTTTGCTTCACACTCGTGCAACATTTGACGGCCCTCAAAACAATTCTTATATATGTTTAGGGTTGTGAGAAAAGAAAGCCCAAACACATTCACGGATTGGATGAAAATCAGCTTGAAAAACTGAACTTCATAAACCTCAGCAGATACCCAATCTATCGAGCTAGCTGTCGAGCCACAAGCTTCAGCAGCTTTTAAACCTCGATAAATGCTAGCTGTCAAGCTTTAAAATCCTGCACTTACTGACTTAATTCTTGGACGGACTTGCATGGCTTTAACACTTGAACTTGAAACAAGGTTTCTTGAAGCATTAAATACATCCTAGATCTACCCAATTACAAGCAAAATACGTTTTGTCAAAGGATTAGCCAATTACATAAAATAGCTACATATGTTCCTAACAATGAATCACATGTGTCCTAACAGTCGTGTATGTTGGAGTAAAACTCCTAAATAAACATGACGGAACACCTTGTGGATCTCTCAAGTAGAGATTCCCAATCTTGAGTCCAAATGACTTCAAGTAGAGGAGTGTCAGCAAAATCTAACAGAATAACCTGGCATTCTAGATGAACGCCACGTTCCTAGAAGTTCTCAAAGAATTCTGTCTTGGCCTTCTCATCACGGAACCGGATATGAAATGGAACAGGAGGAAGAGCAGAAGAGGATGACCCAGATCCATGACGAGGGTTTCAAGCCGGAGTGGATTTTTTCTGTTTGGGTGCCATTAGGAGGTTCTATTCAAGAGAGAGAGAAAGAAAGAATAGAAACACAACACAAGTTTAGAATAAAAAGAAGGAAAAGAATGTATGCATGAAAAATGCATGAAATTATGACATGTAAAAGTAAAGACATCATGGGTGACACCCAATCCAATGCTAGCAGCACTCATATCAATAATCAAGCACACACATCTAATTATGCATGAAACATAGTTATAATGCAAATGGAATGTAATGCATGAGCATATGATGCCAGATTCACAAAACCCAACCCACAATATTCACAAAAAACTTAAAAACCCAAAAAATATAGCAAAAACCCCCAAAACCTAGGTCTAATGCATGAAATGCATGAAAAAGAGAGGGTTTAGAACACTTACCAAGTGGATCTACCTTGGATTAGGCCCAAAATCACTTGGGTGAAAGGGTTTTAGTGAGAAATTAGGGTTTGAGTCGAGGGAGAAGAGATATCTGTTAAGAGAAAAGGAGAGAAAAGAAATATGAATCACATCTTAGCTATATATAGAAAACATAGCTCAATGGATAAAGATTTCTATCGAGAATCTGTCGGGCACTAAATCTTGACAGAAAAGAATCTATCAAGAATCTGTCGACGGTTAAAGAAAGATCTTAATGGATCGAAGATCTGTCGAGAATCTATCGATCAGACAGAGAGAACAAGAATTTTGCTCGAGTGATCGAAGAAGATTACTTACTTTTATTCATTTTCATTCTTTCTATTCCTTTATTTTAAAACATCCATTCAAGGTTACTTAATTCCATTCCATTCCTTTCCCTTACTTAAATACATTCAATTTCATTCAATTCCTTTCTATTCCCTTATGATCATTCCATTCAATTCCCATATGAACTCCCAAACGAAGCCTAAGTGAGAGGGAATGGAATGGGTAGGAGGGAACACTCATTCCTCTATATTCCCTTAAAACCTCAAATTTTCATTCCCCTCGAAATTGGAATGAATAGGAGGGAATAGAATAGATTTAATGAATTTTTTACAAAAACTCCCAAAATACTCCTATATATTCAACCCTTTATCTTAAATAGTGGTCTAATAGTAATATTGTCATAACATGATTATATTCAATTCCTTCCATGTTACTCCCAAACAAGATTACTTACATTCTATTCATTTTCATTCATTTCCATTCCTTTATTTTAAAACATCCAATCAAGATTACTTAATTCCATTTCATTCCATTCCTTTTCATTCATTTCCCTTACTTAAATACATTCCATTCCATTCCTTTGCATTCCCTTATGATCATTCCATTCAATTACCTTATGAACTCCCAAACGAAACCTTAGAGAATTTTTTTTGGAAGGTGATTCTAGCACCATTCAGGGCCGATTGAACTATAGATGCAATTGATGCAATCGCCTAAGGCCCCTAAATAAAAGAAGGCCCCCACTTTTATATATATATATATATATATAATATTAATCTATATATTTTAATTTAAAAAAAATTAAATCCATTTATTGGTCAATAGAATGCATTAAAAAGGTCACATTATATCCTAAAATACAAAACATTAAAAAAAGAAAAAACAAAAATAGTCAAAATTCGGCTAACAAAATTAAATTTTAGGAGACAAATTCATTAACTCATTCTTGAAATACGCTAAAATCAAAATTAATACATGAAAAATTCATTAATAAATAATAATACAACGTTGTGGGTTCTAGTTAGCTCAACTGGTAAAGTCTTTGATGGTTGAATAAAAGATCTAGGGTTCAATCTCCGCCTACACCAAAAACCGATTGGTATCTTGATCTGATGATAAAGAGTTATTATCAGGAGCGAACACCATAGATTGAAACTCTCTCAAAAAAAAAAAAAAAATACAACATAAATGTCTTGAAACATGCTAAAATAGAGATTATAAATTTCTAAAACAAAGATTATAAATAATGTGTTTGAACTTTGTGAAAGAGTGTAATTAAGTGTGTGTGTGTGTGTGTGTGTGTGTGTGTGTGTGTGTGTTTAACAGTTAGTTTGTTTCTCAAAAAACAAAAAAAAAAAAAAAAAAAAAAAAAAAAAAAAAAAAAAAAAAATCTAAAACAAAAGAAAAAATCTCTCATCTCTCTACCTCTCCATATATATTCTTACATTTCTTTTCTTCATCTTGATTCTTGAATCCTTGATCTTTTTCTATAAGCTTTCTTTTATGAACAAAGTTTCTCTCCAAACTAGTTTGGAGAGAAACATTACAAACTCGTCATATATATTTATATTGAGTGTGAATTTTGAAAATCAAACCGTTAGATTGCATATTCTTATTACATCCTTAATGCTTACAAAATTTCAAGAAAATCAAAGATCAATTGCTATGTCATCAAATAAATATTATAATTTCAAGTTTTTGTAGTCTAAAATTGTATATAAAAGTAATTTAATTGATCAAATAATAAATAAAATCCGATTTGAACGAAATTTGATATGCATGTTAAGAACATAAGGAACATGAAATTCAATGGTTAGATTTTTAAAATTCACAACCAAAAAAGAAATATATGAGAAGTTTGAAGAGTTTCTCTCCAAACTACTCTTCAAACTAGTTTGGAGAGAAACTTTGTTCTTCTTTTACTTGGTCATTCTTCGCAACAAATTTGTTGCTTTCTGACAAGGGAACAAAGTTGCTCATAAGCTTACTAGACTAGCTTGTAATTTTCCCACTTTTAATGTTTGGATGGATGATGTTCCTCCATACATTGCTACTGTGTATCTTTCTGAATTGGTTTAATGAAACTCCCCCTATCTTCTTGGGGCGAATTCTCAAAAAAAAAAAAAATTATTGCTTTCATAGTAGATTCAAGATTGAAGAGTGGCAGTGTGGGCATAGCAGAGGTAACCCCTTTCTCCCTCTCTGTCTCTCCAAAATTTTCAGGTAGATTTAAGATTGAAGAGTGTTGGCTTTTTATTCAATTTCAATATTTCAAATTATATTTTTTTAATTTTGCTTGACAAGACAACACACTAGCTGATTGGCACTGCACAGTGCACACAACATAGCACAATCTGCACAAAGGTGAAAGGCCAGAGGCCCATAGCTCACAGCTGCCCCCCACACACTAACCCACCCACACTATATGCACACAGCTACACATTTTGAATAAAGGTCATAGCTCACAGCTAGCCCCCACACACTAACCCACCCACACTCAATGTATAGTTGTATACGCACATCTTTTACTTTTCCTCTTTTTTTTTTTTTTTTAATGCAAAATTTTACTTTGTCGATTATTATAAGTTATCACACCAATTAATAATTTGATGTATATAATATCAAATCATTTGTATTATAGTGATACTAATTTATTGAATAATTAATATTTAAATATTAAAAAAAATGCCTCACTTAAAATTTTCACCTAAAAGGCTTCCAAAGTTGTTGAACCGGCCTTGGCACCATTGTCATGAGTTTCGTAATGTCACCTTCTCTTATGTGCGTCGATAAGGTAATAGGCTTACACATCTGTTAGTAAAACATGCTCTAGGCGTGGTTGATTATCTGCTTAGATTGAAGAGTGTCGTTGTTTCTTAGTAGGGATGACAATTTTGCCTCGCCCCGCTTTGACCACCCCGCCCCATGCGGGTTTTCCCCGCCTTGCAAAAGTGGTGGGGCGGGGATGGGGCAATATTTTGTGCGGGGATGGGTTTAGTATTTTTATCCCCAACCCACCCCGCCCCGCCACGTCCCCACCCCACACTAATAAGAACTATAATTGTAAATTTAATAAACCCTAAATCACTAATATTTAAAGGGAAACACAAGTGTACAAGATATGAGATAAAATATTTTTTATTCTTAAACCCTTTTGCTATTGGCGCCTCTGACCCATCCCTCTTCTTTGTAGTCCATAAAGTATTATAGTAATACTAATTTATTGAATAATTAATATTTAAATAATAAAAAAAATGCCCCACTTAAAATTTTCACCTAAAAGGCTTCCAAAGTTGTTGAACCGGCCTTGGCACCATTGTCATGAGTTTCGTTATGTCACCTTCTCTTATGTGCATCGATAAGGTAATAGGCTTATACATCTGTTAGTAAAACATGCTTTAAACATGGTTGATTATTTTGCTTTAATTGAAGAGTGTCGTTGTTTCTTAGAACAAACTCTTATTTATAATGTATTTTTATCTTTAAATTTTGAGAGAAGTTGTTATCTTTTCATCAAAAAAAAAAAGTTTTAATGATTTTTGGACCAAATATTATATATATATATACACACACACACACACAAACGTGGCAAACAAAGAAAGAACGCTGTCCATTCCGTCTTGTGTCTTTTCAGTTTTCCCTTTTGGAGCCAAAAAGTGGGCTAAAAAGTACATAAAACTTTACTTTTAACAAAAGAAGCCAAGAAATTAGAGTTCTCATCACCACTCCAGACTTGTCATAGACCAACCAAAATTTCTCTGCCAGACTCCGAACTCCCCCAATTCCGAAAAGATGATGGAAGAGAATGAAATGGAGATGGAACAGCTACTGAGTATGGGCTTTCCAGACGAATTGGCAGCCCAAGCCTTAGCCGCCACCGGTGGCAAATCCACTCTCAAAGCCACCGAATGGATTCTCAACCATAAATCTACCCCCGCCGCCGCCGCCACCACCACCACCACCACCCCTACTTCTACTCCTCCTCCTATCAACAACAACCCATCTCCATTCCAACCCAAACTCGACCGTTTCTTCCACTTCCATTCCAAACCCTCCACCACCAACAACAGTTCCCCACCACCTCCCAACGCCGCACCTCAACAAGAACAACCACAAAAATCAACAAATCCAATCTCCAAGCGTCCCAAACTATTACTCTCAAAAAACCCACTTCCACAACAACAACAAAACGACAAGCCCCACGAGCCCTTAGCAGAGCGCATGCGACCTCGTACCATAGACAACGTTGTCGGGCAAGACCACCTTCTTGGCACAAACTCTCTCCTTCGCTCCGCAATCCAATGCAATCGCCTCCCTTCTATTGTCCTCTGGGGTCCTCCTGGTACTGGTAAGACCTCCATTGCCAAAGCCATTGTTAATTCCTGTTCTTCCTCTTCTTCTTGTTCTTATAGATTTGTTTCACTATCTGCTGTTACTTCTGGGGTTAAGGATGTTAGGGACGCGGTTGAGGATGCTAGAAAACTAAGAGTTTCGTATAGTAAGAGGACTGTGTTGTTTGTGGATGAGGTTCATAGGTTCAATAAGTCTCAACAGGACTCTTTCTTGCCGGTTATTGAAGATGGGAGTATTGTCTTCATGGGTGCCACTACTGAAAACCCGTCTTTCCATTTGATCACACCTTTGTTGTCTCGGTGTCGGGTTTTAACTCTTAATCCCTTGAAACCCCATCATGTTGTGGTCCTGCTTAAGTGGGCCACGGACGATTTGGACAAGGGATTGGCACGGAGTGTAGGGATGCGTGTTGATGTGAATGAGGAAGCTGTTGAGTTTATATCTGCGAATTGTGACGGTGATGCTCGTGTGGCATTGAATGCTTTGGAGATTGCTGCTATTTCAGCGGCTGCCCGAGTTCATGGGGACCAATCTAAAGGTGTAGAAGGAGAAACCCAAGGTGGGAATTTGTTGGAAAATGAGGAAAATGGGGTCTGTTCTTTGAAAGCCATTGTCACACTGGATTATGCTAAGGAGGCACTTCAGAGTAAGCATCTTGCTTATGACAAAGATGGTGATGAGCACTATAATCTGATCAGTGCACTTCACAAATCTATGAGAGGAAGTGATGCAGATGCTGCAACTTATTGGTTGGCAAGAATGTTAGAAGGAGGCGAACAACCTCTCTATATTGCACGGAGATTGATAAGGTTTGCAAGTGAGGATGTTGGGTTGGCGGACCCATCTGCACTTAACCAGGCTGTTGCATGCTACCAAGCCTGCCATTTTTTGGGAATGCCTGAGTGCAATGTGATTCTTGCACAATGTGCGGCTTATTTGGCTTTGGCTCCCAAGTCTGTCTCTGTATATCGAGCTATAGAGGCTGCACAGAAAGTAGTGAGGGAATCAGTTGGACAGAATGAGGGAGTGCCTCTTCATCTGAGGAATGCACCAACGAAGTNGGGGTTTAAGGTTTTTGAGATTGGACTGAGGGCCAAGGTCGAACTGTGATGATGTCATAATTAATTTAAAAATTATTTAAAATATAAATAAATATAATAAATTAATATAAATGGAAAAAATGACTAAAATAGCTCCAAAAATAAAAAATAAAAACCATCTTTCAAATGTATTTTTTTATACCAATGGAATATTATTAATTGTTAAAAAAATAATAATAAAAAGAAAAATTATTAATTCACATTATACTATCAAGATAAGATAGAATTATATTATAGACAAATTTTTTTTTTACAGAATTATATATTTTTATGCAAATGTGTATGATATTTGCCCTTGTTTAATCCATAATATAAATTTTAATTTACAGTAACACATGAATTTTTTTTTTTTTTTTTTTTTTTAACAATAACACATGAATTTGACATATGAATACGTGGGTTTGTAGTACCAATAAATTACTGCAATTAGATATTTAAATGTCTTATAAAAAATGTAATTAAATGAAAATGGTTTAAAAAAATTTAAAAGCAAATTAATGGTGGAAACATGGCCACATATCCAACCTCTTCATGGGGAAGGGGTAGTGTCTGCCATATTGGTAGACAACTTTATTGGTAAAAGAAAAAAAAAAATCTTAGACTCTTGATTTCTTTTGGTTTTGCCGTTTTGGGTATCAGTGATGGTGGAAGAAAGGAAACCCCAAAGAAGCAAGAAGAATAATTGCAGAAAGAAAACACAGAAGATTGGAGAAGAAGGAAAACTGGAAAACGCAGAAGAAGCAGAGTAACGATAAGGTTTGTGCTTTTCATTTCTATTTTATTTTGTGGACTTGGTGTGTTTTGGGACTGAATAACGTCAACGCCCCCCATCTTTTTTTTTTTTTAGCTTCAGCCTGACCCGTCAGACCCAGCCACGCGGATTTTAAAGGACTACAGTTTCCGGTTAACGGGTCGGACCGTAAGGTCCGGTCCGGATTTCAAAATCATTAATAGAACAGAGATAAAAAACATTTCTGACACCCAATTATAAGCACTCCAAACCAATCCAAAAAGGGAGAAAAAAAAAAAAGTCCATTAAAGAAACTCTTAACACACAAATACTCAGACCGAACCAAATGGTAAAAACTTGGGGGGGTGGGAAATCCAAACATATAGGGAAAAAAATTACTGTTATCTTTTCCTAGCAGCTATCGAGGCACTGGCAGCTATCACGGCACTGGCAGATATCAAGGCACTGGCAGCTATCACGGCACTGGCAGCCCTGGCGCCACTGGCAGGCTGGCAGCCCTCGTGGCCCTCGTGGCCCTGGCGACCCTGATGGCCCTGGCGGCCCTCGGGGCCCTGATGGCCCTGGCAGCCCTGGTGGTCCTGGCGGCCCTGATGACCCTTTCAGCCCTGGTGGCCCTGGCGGTCCTGATGGCCCTTTCGGCCCTGGCGGCCCTTTTCGCCGGCGAATGTAAATCGCCACTACGATTAAGCCAAGTAATATTATTAGAGCCAAGATACACCCCAGCACGAACCGCACGGATACTGATTGTGTTTGACTTGGTGGAACCCATATGTTGTCATCAGGAGTGCAAGGGGGACATGGGAGAAAATGCGGGATTGGAGGATTCTCAAATGCTGGCACTGTCGGTGGTGGAGGCGGAGTAAGGGAGGGAAATGTGGGGAAGGGTCGTGGTGGTGGTGGTTGTGGAGAGAGGGTTGGAATTAGTGGTGGTGGTGGTTGTGAAGAGAGGGTTGGAATTAGTGGTGCGATGATGGTGGTAAACAGCATGAAGAACAGGGCAAACATGGTTGAAATATTTGGATTTTGGAGTTGGAGGTGAAGCTCCGTCTGCTCTGAAATACCCACAAAGCCATGCTTTTTATAGTTGCTTGGATCACCATCGTTTGGTAGGTAGTCTCAGGCAGTCTCAGACTTCACCAACCTTATTTTTATTTTTTTGGATGAACATCTTTTGTTTTGTTATTTTTTCATGTTCTGCTGCTAAAAGCCTCAAACAATAGAAAGCTTAAAATACTCCGAAAACAAAAAAACAACCCCAAAAAAAGAAAAGAAAAGAAAAAAGAGCTCACTGCTTTAAGCCCACATGGGCCATGGGCCCATGCGACATAGACCTTTTTATTTTTATTTTATTTCTATAAAGCATCGTAGACCTTTTGTGGAAGATAGAAGTTTTTGATGATCATATTTATTTTATCCTAGCTAATTAATTATAAAAAATGCAAAAGTCCTTCAAAAAAATGCCAATAGGGTTCACTATTCACAAAAACCTTACATTCGGTGAGCCATTTTTCATAATATTTTACCACATGCTGCAATTACATCTAAATATTGATGTTACATCTACAACCAGTCAACCACAACTGAATATTTAGTAATGTATAATAATGCATGCACCCACTTTCCTGTTGAATTGTCTATACCGGGACGTGATGGGTTTCTCACAAAACTGTCTTGTGCTTTGCCCCGCACGAAATGGTTGTTAACTTCTCAGTAGTGGCTTGTGTGGCAGTCCTGATACTGTGGTGTTTCAGGTAGTTGATTTCCAGTTGGGTTGGATTTCGCGTGCATGTGTAATTTCAACTCTTTCTTTTAATAAAACCGCTCGTTCATACAAGTTCACTTGGTGTATCTTGAAAAAATTACACATTTTGAAGATCATAGTCACAGTGGCAGCTCCATGTAATTTTTCTAGGGAGTAAGCAAAAAGAGGAATCTTAGGTACAGCGGAGGAGCCAAGAAATTTTCCTAAGGAAGGCCAAGTTAGTTATGCCTACATTGTGTTAATGAGTTAAGCTTATGTTAGTTAAGCCCACATTGGCTCAAAATGCAAAAAACTCAAGTTAATTTGGCCCAAATTGTGGCCAAAAATAAATTACTTTATTTCATAAATTAACTTTAAGTAAACTTGTGCCTACATTTTTTCCACTATACTAAATTATTTGCACTTAGGTTTGAACTTACCTTTTTACATTTTAGAGCTTTTCTAAGGAGTTGTATCTAATGTTTTACATTTAGGATAAACCATTGGTTGACTAAGACTATGACTTCAAAGGGATTAAGAAGAAGAAGAAGAATTACATAAGAGCCTCTTATCTTGCCTACCATCTTCAAATGCATTTTATTATTATTATTATTATGATAAAATAGAAAATCCAATTGGATATACATTTTACAGCCCTGAGACAAGTCAATATGAAGAATTGTCATTTTCTTAGTTTTTTATTTTATTTTATTTTTTATTTTTTTATTTTTTAAATTTTAAAATTGACTTTGTATGTGATATTGAGTTTGCAATTTGGTACTCTTTTTAGTGAAAATATACAAGTAGTCAAATTAATGGAATGATGTAGCTAAGTTTTGGATTTCAGGAATTCAGAATTTGAGTCAACCCCAATGAAGAGAAATAGTGCTTTAGAGTGTTTAAGGATCCATGGCTTGGAGCTAAAGTGATATATTAGCATATATTTAGTATTTTTTCTCCTGTGGTCCTATGGATATTGGCTATGGTATTTGTAAAATTATCTTAATTCTGTAGAAAAGAATAGGTTGCAGTGGTTGAAGGCTACTACAACCTGTGCAATGTTTTTAATGTCTAATATTTGTGCTTAGATGCTCTAGAAGTGTAGAGCTTTTTTTTTTTTTTTTTTTCATTTTTTTTAATGTTTTCTTCACTTCTTCATGTATTCTTACTTTAATTTTGTTAACTTAAAGTACATAAAGTGAGTGGACATGTGATGAATTGATGATAAATTAATTGGTGATTTTAGCACAGTTTCTTCTCTGGAAAGGTTATGAAAACTTAAAGAATTATGAGGTTATTTTTCTCTTTGCAACAAGTAATATATTGTGTCTTAATACAAGTTGTAGCAAGTAATATATTAAGTCTTGGATTATCGTTTAGCAAAAAAAATTCTTGGGTTATCAGATTATGTGTTAATTTTCTTCTCCATGTGTTGGTTTACCAATGAGAAATTAAATTTATGTGGTAGATTTCGGGAATAGGATAATTATTGCTTAATTTGTAAAAAATGACTGTTTTATCTCCAACAAAAACTTATTATTTTATCATGATTTAGATTCTNGAAAATTTCATTAATTTTATTTTGGGGTTAGGCGTACTTCGAATGAAGTTTATGCGTGTGTCAATCACAAAAATTAATTGAAGTGTGTGAGGAGATCTAGCACCAAAAACTGAACCCATTCATACCCCCACATATTCTAACATGGCTTAATTTGCCTATACAATTACATCGTTTAAGTTTTTTTTTTATTCATCTACATCGTTTAAGTTACTGTTACAAAATTAATAAATTTAGCATTTACATATTAGATGCTGTAAAATATTTGGAAGGCTCAATAAAAGACATTGCATTATAATCTTCTTTGTTGGACATTGTCATATATATAGGTGGATGGAATTTTTAGAATACATTTTTATAATCCAAATATTGTTTACCTTATGAGTTCATTGTATATTATTGTAGTTATGTCATTGAACAAAAGCATATTATTTATGGACAAAAAACTAATCAATTAACAATCACATTAGAAACAAGACATTGAAGGTTAATTTAATCACATTAGAAACAAGACATTGAAGGTCAATTTGAAAAATTAAGAGCTATCAATTTAAATACTAAGTAATATTTAATATAAGAAAATCCAAAAGAGATAACATATTCTTTTTATTACATTTATCTATTATATGAATTGAATGATTTTTACTAGTTCAATAAATTCAAACAGTAGTTTTTATAAATTTCTGTTATTTTAGTTAATATATACCAAAAATTTTATAATCATATTAATTGAAAACAATATTACGCACATCTATACTATTATTTAAGGGGCTGTACCTGATTTGGACCAGATTTTTTTTTTCCACAATACCCCAATTTCTCTAGGTTTAAGTAAAGATAAAACTAAAGGATAATTTGGTAAAATATATGTCTAACTTGCACTAAAATATTGCCTACAAAATAGAAACACTCTTCCACTAACCTACTTTTTTTTTTTTTAAATGCTTTATTATTAAAAGGAAAAAAAAACACCCCACATACTGATAGTTAAAAAAAAAAAAAAAGAAAAAAAAGACATGTACTGATAAAAAAAAAAAAAAACTAACACACTTAAATGTCCACTAACCCACTTTTATTGTTTTTTTAAAAATACTTTATTACTATTATTTAAAAAAAAAAAAAAAACACCCCACGTACTGATAGTTTAAAAAAAAAAAAAACACTAACACATGTAAATGTGGGTGTTCAAATACATCTACAGTTATTGCCAAAAAAAAAAAAAAAAAAAAACTAGGTGTACACCCATATTTTAGTCACATACACAACTCCAAACTGTTACCTAACAAATTTAAATCTCCCCAATAGTTATAATGTTATCAAATTACTTCCCATCTCTTCCATAAAAAAGAAAATACTCCTCATCTCCATCCTCAAGTCCCTACTTTTTATATTAAGAGGAACAATAGCAATAGGTGACTACATGCTAGAGGAAGCCACTTAAAAAGGTATTTACTCATCATTTTCCTTCCATTCATGTCAAATAATTTTATCTTTTATGTTTTTTCAAATCTTTTTCACCAAATTCTATTTAATACCATTGTTCTGTAGCTTCTTTTGGAATTTGTTATTTACAGCATATTAATTAAACTCAACAGCTATGAGACTTACATAGCGGATGTGTAGTCAACAGCAAAAATGTAAGTATCTTTCATCCATTCATTATTTACTTTCTTGTATTTGGTTTATATTTTGTTCCCTTACTTTGTTATCATTATCCTTTCCATACCATTATTTTGTCTTAAATATATATATATATATATATATATTTATACTACTATTTAAGGGCTGCACTTGTTTGGATCAGATTTTTTTTTGGTTCCAAAATACCCCTATAGCCTATATTTAAGTAGGGGCAAAACTTGGTAAAAATCTTCTTTAACTTATACATAAAACACTGTCTACAAAATAGGAACACACTCCCAGTACACTCACGTTGGTTTTCAAACTCAAATTGCTTCTTTTTGAGTTCTCCAATTCTCTCAATTCTATGTTATTCTTCTTTTCACCATTATCATCATTGTTAAGAAACTCCTCTCACTCACCTCTTTGCTTCAGATTTCACTACAAACAACAACAACAACAGTAGCAGCAGATAGATTTGAGGTAAGCTCTTTCTGACTTCAATTTATCTCTCTATTTGGCCATGTTTTGCTTATTATTTTCCTTAATCTCATCTCATGAGGGATCTTTTTTGTTTTGTTTGTTTGTTTGTCTTCCTTAATCTCATCTCACGAGGGATCTAAATAGTAGATTCTCTTTGCAACAAGTAATATATTGTGTCTTAATACAAGTTGTAGCAAGTAATATATTAAGTCTTGGATTATCGTTTAGCAAAAAAAATTCTTGGGTTATCAGATTATGTGTTAATTTTCTTCTCCATGTGTTGGTTTACCAATGAGAAATTAAATTTATGTGGTAGATTTCGGGAATAGGATAATTATTGCTTAATTTGTAAAAAATGACTGTTTTATCTCCAACAAAAACTTATTATTTTATCATGATTTAGATTCTAAAAGGAAAAAAAAAAAAAAAAACTCCCACGTAAAATAGTGCCTAGTTACAAAATAGGACTACACTTTGTTATCATTATCCTTTCCATATCATTATCTTATCTTATCTTATCTTTTATTTATTTATTTTTCTTTTATTTGGTCAGTTTGATGGATGTTTAAGTATTTTCTCTAATTAATGACTATTTTTTAAAGAATAGGAATGATATATATTGATTTGTCTTTTTTTTTTTTTGGTGGTTATCGGGTTTCACTCATTATTTTAGTGTATGTGTTCTAAGTGGTGCCCTCTCTTCCTTTTATTATTTTTGTTTGTTGTTTTTCCTACATTTAAGTCTTACTCTCTATTTTTTTTTAGGATGACATATCAACAATTTGGTCAAATTGCATAGTAGACAAATTGGATGAATTTGGGTGAGTGAAGTGGTAGTCACTCTATCAAGTAGCTGTTAAAAAACATTTTTTTTTTTTTTTGGTAAATATCCTACATTATGAAATTTAATATTGTCTTTCTTTGTGCCTTTTATTGCACATTTGATGATTTTGTAAGTAATTGTTATATATGCAAATTTGCAAAAGCAAGAATGATACTAGAGAATTTATCATTAAAGATAAAATTTTAAAATTGTGGTGAAAATTGCTTTTAAATAATAGACTAACTTTTAGGGGTAAAAACCTACACCCTTAAATATAACTTATATTGATAGTTTAAAATGTTACTTCATTTTAAATTTTAAAATTGGTAAAATTTATTCTGATCCAAAATAACTTACCAAAGGCAAAAAGATTCCAAACAAACCATGCTTTTTGAATTTGCATCAAGTGTTACGTGTCCTCAATTTATAAATTTGCATCAACGTTTTTTTTTTTTTTGAGGATGGTGAGTCCTTTAACGTTGGTTTCCTATTTTTTTGCAACTTCAAGCAAAAAAAAAAGAAAGAAATCCCTATGTTTTAGGTATTTTAATAATATGCCAGCACTGTTTTACGTTAATTTTAATTTAAAAAATTTTGTTTTAAGTATTTTTATTCCTAAAATTTTGCCTATTATTTAGATCCTAAAGCAAGAATGATACTGGAGAACTTATCTTTAAAGATAAAATTTTAAAATTGTGCTAAAAGTTGCTTCTAAAAAAAATAATAGATTAACTTTTAGGGGTAAAAACTTACACCTTTAAATATATCTTATATTTGATAGTTTAAAATGTTACTTCATTTAAAATTTAAAAAATTGGTAAATTTTAATTTGATCCAAAATAACTTACCAAAAGACAAAAAGACTCCAAACAAACCATGCCTTTTGAATTTGCATCAAGTGTTATGTGTTCTCAGTTAATAAATTTGCATCATTTTTTTTTTTTTTGAGGGTGGTGAGTCCTTCAACGTTGGTTTCATTTTTTTTTTTTTTTTACAACTTCAAGCCAAAAGAAAAAGAAAAAGAAAAAAGATCCTGATGTTTTAGGTATTTTAATAATATGCCACACTATTTTACATTAAATTTTTTTTAAAAAAATGTTTTAATTATTTTTATTCCTAAAATTTTGCCTATTATTTAGATATTACTTAGAAGTAATTTCTTCCATGATTTTATACTTATACTAGCCTCTAAGCACGCGCTCACGCGCGTGCTCAGAGGCTCTTCTATTTTTTGGATAAAGGTTAATTTAGAGCATTTATTATAATTTGAGATTACTACATTTTCTAATCATAAAAAAAATCTAGGGGTGTGATGAAAAATTATTTCTTCACACATGACCAATAACCACAAGAAAAGAGCAATCACCAAAATTTACTAATAAAAAATAAAAATCATGTCCCAAAATAAAAATCAAGTCTAAAAAAAAAAATCAGCCCTAGAAAATCAAAAGAAAAAAAAAGAATAGAAAAGAAAAAGGGGAAGAGGCAAGTTACTGCACACGTCATTTTAGATAAATAAAAGCTGGTCGAAACAGTTGGAACATAATTTGTAATATTTTATATAAGACGATTTAGAAAATGTTTACACATATTATAAAGAAAAAGTAAACTAAATAAAGTAAAGAAATATATATATTTTGAGATATCAAATTTTAGTTTTGTAGCTTCATGTAAATTTGTAGCATTCTCAACGTAAGATTATTATTATTTTAAATCATGAAACCAAAAGTAAATTCAAAAAAGTAATTGGACCATGAAAATCAACTAATTTTTGTTGTATTCACATACTGCATACCATGAAATGAATGCATGTCCAACTCTTTTACTGTCTTCCACTAATTGATAGTATGACATTAAGATATGATGTGGGTATATGCATAGTGCATATGCATATGTCTTACAATGATTTAAAACCATGGTAGAATATAGCTTTACATTATGGACCAAATATTCTCTCTACTTATATACACAAAACAAAAACTATCCAACCAAAGTACCCAAACCAAAATTATATTTAAGCCCCTAATTTTTTTTAAAATTTACTCATAGCGCTTGATGGTGGTGGAAGGCCAGTATGATGAAGGTAGCGCCCCTCAAATTCCTCCCTCTCTCTCTTAAAATGCTTTATCAATCTTAAGTTTTTTATTTGGTAATAGTGAAACAACGAATTTCATTTAACAATCCACAACATTTTTATATCTCTCTATCTCTCCCTAGGGCCTTATCTAGTTAGTTATTATTATTACTCCTTAATTATTATTATTTTTGCTTTTTGTTTTTAATACTAAAATGGTAGGTATGCTAAAAGACACGAAAAGAGAGAAATGTGTGGTGTAAGCTTAGACAATTAATGAGATGATAGTGAAAATAAGTTCACGTGAACTTTTGCTAACAGTAAAAATAACTTGATAAAAAGAGGAAAAGAAATCTAAATGCAAAATTAGAGCACTATATGGAAGGACCTCATACACTCTACATGAGGTCTCTACTTTTACATATTTATTTTTATTTTTAATCGCAAACATGGCAGAAATTTAGATGGGTATTTTCCTACATGTCAAAACCACGTTAATTTAGGAAAAAATTTCTGTATTATATAAGGTAGTGGCTCCTCAAATTTCTTTTTCTCTCTCTTAAAATGTTTTATCAATCTTAGGTTTTTTTTTTTTTTTAATTTTGGTAATAGTGAAACAACGCATTTCATTTAACAATTCACAACATTTTTATGTCTCTCTATTTTTCCCTAGGGCCTTATCTAGTTAGTTATTATTATTAGTCCTTAATTATTATTATTTTTGCTTTTTGTTTTTAATACTAAAATGGTAGATATGCTAAAAGACACGAAAAATAGAGAAAGGTGTGATGTAAACTTAGACAATTAATGAGATGACAGTAAAAATAAGTTAACGTGAACTTTTGGTAACAGTAAAAATAACTTGATAAAAAGAGGTAAAAAAAATCTAAATGCAAAATTAGAGCACCATATAGAAGGACCTCGTACACTCTACATGAGGTTTCTGCTTCTACATATATATATATATATATATTTAACNGAAAAGAAAAAGGGGAAGGGGCAAGTTACTGCCCCCCCCCCCCCCCCCAAAGAAAAAGGGAACGCCCACTCCCAGGCCTAGAAAATCAAAAGAAAAAAAAAAAAAAAAAAAAGAGAAGAAGCAACGTTGCCCAGAAAAAGAAAAGAAAAAAAAAAACAAAAAGAAAAAAAATAGGCAAGAGAGAAGAAAATAAATAAATAAAGGCACGTGCACATGAGCATTTTTGTCAATCAAGAAAAAATTAATTCTCACTTAGGTTTCTCTCCATTTTGGAGAGAGAACATTTTGGTGGGCTCGGGGAGAAAATATGAACCCACCATTTATTTTCCTTCCTCTCCACCTAACTAAACACACTAAAAAAAATATTTTCCTCACTATTTTTTCTAAAGTTTTCCATTCACCTTATTTCACCTTCAAATAAACACACCCGAGAAAGATTAGATGGTGGTTTTGTAACATGGATTGGCAAGCCATCTGTTTGCACCCGCTTCATATCAAAGTCCTATTTTATTAGATGCGTATATGAAGAGGAATGTAGATGTCAAACCTTTTCGCTTTGTAGCTATGTGGTCGAAAGGTAAGGAATTCTTGGCAGAATTTCAAGTTAGTGAGGAATTTAGAGGTGAGTTAAAAGGTGAGTTTGGCAATGGTCAATTTATTTTGGAAAAGGGTGCTTGTAAAATTATGGGAAAGCCAGAAAGGAAGACAACATTGAATTGTAGCTTGGGAGGAGGACCCTTCGATACCGGAGATCTCATCTTTTGTCCCTTCTCCTCCAGAGGGTTTGGGTAGTTTTGATATTTTCATATCTAATTGAGAATAATTTAGACTTTATACAATACATATTTTAAAGAATTAAAAGATTTCGTTAACTATACTTGTGGAAGGGGATAGTGGATAATGGGATGATGTAGTCACATATGTTTTCAGTTTTTAAATAACATTACATATATTTCACACACTTTTTACCCACACATATTTTAAAAAAAACTAAAAACTGTTGTTTAAACATACATACAAACGGATAGTGGATAGTGGATAGTACGACAATGCGGTACATATGTTTTCAGTTTTAAATAACATTATATATTTTTTCACACATTTTTTTACCCACAAGTATTTTTTTAAAAACTAAAAACTGTTTTTTAAACATACATACAAACGGGTCTTTAAAAACTGAAAACATATATTTAAACACATATACCAAACAACCCAAACTTTGAAAATGATGGTTTTATAATGGGCTGATGATTATTGGATGTTCTATATCTCCAGAAGAATCTTTCTGTCTTTTTGGTTGGTTTTGTACTTTTGTTTTTCCATTTTCTTTGTTGTCTTCCCTCAAAAATGGCATACATCAAATTACAGTTCTTATACTGATGTGTGTGTGTGGTCATGGGAGAGAGCGAGGTGCAGTCATTTTAGATAAAATAGGAAGTGGTAGTACATAATTTTGTAATTTTATGTTGGAAATTTAGACCCCTTAAACACACAGATTGCGTAGCCTAGATTAATTAGCCAAGTTGTTACTTAGTTAAATTATGCAATTCTAGGTTAAAGTAATCAAATAATCATATCAAGTATAAAGCAGCGGAATAATAATAACAGATATGATCACCCAGGAACACTCGGTAAAAAACCTGGGAGGATTTGACCCACGATCCTCAAGGTCATTTAACAATTCACAACATTTTTATGTCTCTCTATTTTTCCCTAGGGCCTTATCTAGTTAGTTATTATTATTAGTCCTTAATTATTATTATTTTTGCTTTTTGTTTTTAATACTAAAATGGTAGATATGCTAAAAGACACGAAAAATAGAGAAAGGTGTGATGTAAACTTAGACAATTAATGAGATGACAGTAAAAATAAGTTAACGTGAACTTTTGGTAACAGTAAAAATAACTTGATAAAAAGAGGTAAAAAAAATCTAAATGCAAAATTAGAGCACCATATAGAAGGACCTCATACACTCTACATGAGGTTTCTGCTTCTACATATATATATATATATATATTTAACCGTAAACATGGCAGAAATTCAGATGGGTATTTTTCCTATATGTTAAAACCACGTTAATTGTAGGAAAAAACTTCTGCTATTATATATAGTATAAGATATATTTTTTATTCCGTGCGATGCATTGAATTTTATTGATGTCACTTTTCCCTTGAATAATATTAGGATTCTGTTAAGAGATACTTTATATGTATTTTTTTAGAAATTAATCAGAAACTTTTTAAGAGAAATTTTAAAAAAATATTTTTAACAATTTTTTAATATTTCCATTAAAAGTGATATAACAATTTTTTTTATAAAAAAATAATTTATTAACAAATCCCTACAAGCAAGTATTAACCGTACTCATAATAATATATAATAGTATTATAATAAATAAATAAATAAAATGTATCTATTCACATTGAGCCACCTGATTAATTACCTGTGCAGCACTACAAAATGTGTGATTGGTATCTCGGAATTCTCATTTAGCAAGCACTAGGTACGGAATAAGTTTAGTGCCACACGTTGTGGCACAACAAATGCCACAACTCATTCATATGGTGAGTTGTGGTTGCTGTAGGGGTAATGATGGATCCATATGAAGACACTATTCCACCAATCACAGCTCGCCACATAACCAAATTGTGGCATTTGTTGTGCCACAATGTGTGGCACTAGACTTTATCCTAGTTACGTTACCTTCCATTTAGGGGGGAAAAAAACACAAGTTGCCTTTTGGATGCTGCACATGTGGAAGTGGAAAGAGACTTTTAATGAGAAAACGAGGGAATATTTTAGTAAACTATTTTAGTAAATTTTTTAAGAAAAAATTAAAAATAAATACTATATTTTTTTAACAATTTTTTCAATTTTATATAAAAGCTTTTTTTTAAACAAATAATTAATATATGTCTTAAAATCGTATATTAACCCTTTTTTATGAAATTAGTTTCAAAATTTTCTTAAAATAATTTATTAACCATTTTTTTATTTAATGTCTTTCCCCGATAATGTCATCAAATCTTCTATTACTCAATGTGACGTAGTAATGTGACGTGTAGTTAATAATTGGTAACCTCTTCCCCTACGACATAACAGGAATCTTTTTTTTGAGAAGGGACATAACAGGAATCTTGTTATAGTATTTTCATGAATATATATATATATATACACACACACACACACACACACATATATATATATATGTATGTATGTATCTTATTATAATATCATAGGGCCATAGGCGGAATCCTTTGTCTTGTTAGGCAATCAATTGCCTTTCCTCTTGCCAATCTTCTA
This sequence comes from Quercus suber, assembly GCF_002906115.3. Classification (NCBI taxonomy): domain Eukaryota; kingdom Viridiplantae; phylum Streptophyta; class Magnoliopsida; order Fagales; family Fagaceae; genus Quercus; species Quercus suber. Next base: position 27,735 of record NW_027070570.1, on the reverse strand, counting down.
TGGGCTTAACAAAGAAAGCACCCTTCTTCCAATTAATTTCAAGCATCTTTATATTTGGGATAATATATTGTATCAAGTAGTTTAATAACTTAATCTAAAAAAAAGAAAAAAAAGAAAAAAAAAATAGTTTATATCACTTGTAGTCAGTGTTATATATCAAAGTGATATCCTCGTATCAATATATTGAAAAGTAGACATGGTAAAACGAGTCAACATTTTTTGATTTGAAGCAAAACATGTTGACTTGTGACTCGATCTAATTTTTTTGCAGGTCAACCTGGCCCGACTCGCAACCCGATCTATGACTAGAACCATATTTTAAAACTATTTTTTTTTTTTTTTTGTAAAAAAAATAAAAAAAATTAAGACAATATTGGTTTAGTTGTTTGTTGTGAGTTTTACGGAAACAATTGAGACTTTTACATAACCGCATGCAAATGAATTAAAAGATGAATGGTTGAGATATTCTGTAATGAGTAAAGATTTCTAGATATCAAATAACAAAGTACATGCCAAGATAATCCGGTTACAATAGAGTTAAAAACATATATTTGAAATTGTAGACATGTATAAGAAACATTCATAAGTGTGAAAATACTAAAACCCAAATATAAATGAAATTAGCATAAATTATGAATGTTTAGGCCTATNTAAAAAAATTAAGACAATATTGGTTTATTGTTTGTTGTGAGTTTTACGGAAACAATTGAGACTTTTACATAACGCATGCAAATGAATTAAAGATGAATGGTTGAGAGTATTCTGTAATGAGTAAAGATTTCTTAGATATCAAATAACAAAGTACATGCCAAGATAATCCGGTTACAATAGAGTTAAAAACATATATTTGAAATTGTAGACATGTATAAGAAACATTCATAAGTGTGAAAATACTAAAACCAAATATAAATGAAATTAGCATAAATTAGAATGTTTAGGCTATTTTTAAACATTTCATGTCTAAAATAAACGGTTTTTCAAAATAAATTATGATATTTCTAGTGTATGTTGCTTAACAATGACATGACCCGACCCACCCGTATGCCATGTCTATTGAAAAGTGCGGATGATCACTCAGAGAAATTTGTATACTTTTTGTTCTTAAGTTGAGAAGTTCATATTCATGTCATCATATTTCCTTGTCTCACTAACTATTTATTCTAATTCACAACACGATATTAAGACAAAACTCTGTCCAAATTCAAGCTCTGTCCAATTTATATAAGGCAGTTGTTCTCATTGCTTCTTTCAAAGCCAAAGGTTATTTGTGTGACATATAACACACTATAAGTTTTCTCTAAGAATTAGCAATTGTACTATCTAGTTTATCTATTATCACTTTGATTCTTTCTGAAATTATAGAATTTATTTAATAGATTAAAAGTCCTATGGTTTCATGCAAAACATATTATATTTGGTAATATTTCTAAATACAGTCAATATTATCATATTTATATGCGGCATATGTCTATTAATGTTATATTCACCACCACGTACTTTTGACATGATAGTTACTTTATAAGTATAAGTTTTTGTGAGATGGGGGGAACAAGAGTTGGAGTTTAAGTCTTCATGAAATAACTTTATACACATATACACTTAAATTAGGTTAGAATAAAATTTCTATTTCAGATTTAAATAAATAAATAAATAAATATATATATATATATATATTATACACGTATAATTTAATATAAAAAATATAATTTAATAAAAAACAATTCATGTTTCTAATGTCATGCTTTATATTGATTGTTTTATTCTTAGCTCTCGTTTGGGAGGAGAGAATGGAATGACAAGGATTGAAAAAAATAATTTTAGAATATTCTTCCATTTCTTTGTTTGAGAGTTTTAATAAAGGGAATAAAAAGTCCATTTCCTTATTTGGGTGTTTAAGTGGGAGGGAATGGAATGGATAAGAGAGAACACTTATTCCTCTCTATTCCCTTAAAACTTCAAATTTTTATTCTCCCAAAAATTGGGAGGGAATAAAATTAGATTTAATGAATATTTTACTAAAACTCCAAAAATACCCATATATATTCAACCCTTTATTTTAAAATAGGGGTCTAATAGTAATTTTGTCATAAAATGATTCAATTCCATTCCCTCTATATTTCTCTCAAATAAAATTACTTACATTTCATTCATTTTCATTCTATTTCCTCAATATTACTCCCAAACATCTAATCAAGATTACTTAATTCCATTCTATTTCTTTATTTTCCATTTCTTTCCCTTACTTAAATACATTCCATTACTTTTCATTCTTTTATGATCATTCAATTTCCTTAACTCCCAAACAAAGCCTTATAGTAAGTTCATATTTCAATAGCTTATATTGAACATCACAATACTTAATTAAATTTCGCATTATATAAATGTTTATTTATTTATTTTTATTATATATATGGAATAAATCTGGATCCTTGGTGAGTTTCATGACCTAATGGATTCTTGGTGAGTTTCATCACCTAATGGAGCCTTGATGAGTTCCACAATGCGATTATGGATGTTAACCAAGCATCTCATTAGGATTGCAAAAAAGCAATATTTTTTATTCATTATCATTTCCATTAAGATTTTATAACTATATACCATACAATAAAATATTTCCATAATTTAATGAATATATACGAGTTCCAGAAGAACTTAATCCTATATGCCCATGCACCTGAAGCTGCAAGAGTTCAAAGTTCCTGCAAGAGTTTAAAGTTCTAGAAGAACTTAATCACCCTAAAAGCTCAGTATGATTATGTACATGAAGTTGCAAGATTTTGATAGTGCACTTGAAGTTACATGATTTTAATAGTGCACCTAAAATTGCAAGAATTTAATAGTGAGACTTAAATTGCAATAATTTTAAATTATAAGTGTGAGTACAGTTCTACATTTTTAAAAATCAACCCACAAATTATAATTATGAGGAGAAGACCTGTTAGAACATATATCATGCCTCCTAGAGTAGCAATATTGAAAGCTTAAGTTCAAGAAGTATGATCAGAACTTATTTATTGTCTTCTAGTGGCTAAACAAAATAATAAGCGTTTAATAAAATCCCAACAATTTTCTCACCCGACCAATTTATACCACTCCCTTAAGCGAATGGATCATCATTTGATAATTATGAAGGAAATTGTAGTCGTGGACATGGACGTGATTGGAACAATTGATAGCAAGGGATGTTTTCATAATTCTTCAAAAAGGAATTGAAATGAATTTTATTGATCACAACGATCATAAAGTTCATTAACCAAAGCCAATGTCAGTACCATGTCAAGCGTGAGGTGCTCTCACATGTTATTTGTGATGCCTCAATTTGATTAATTGCGTGTGTTTTGTGGGTGTGTGATGAGTCACACATTAGGTATTTATTAGATAGATTTGGACTTTATTAAAAACTACAAGGAGCCTCAATTATGACTAGACTTTTTGAGATATAGAGCAAATGTGGTTAACGCTTTTCTTTGGGTTGTTACACTACCCCACTCCATTAATGGTCTAACTAGGGGCAAGGGGCTAAACATGCACCCCTATGAAGATTTTAGGCCATAACTTGATGGGAAGAGTTTTTTTTTTTTTTGCCAATAAAGGGAAGAGGTTATTATATTATATGTGTTAAACTTTAATATTAAACTAGAACTTACCCAAAATGCATGTCAGTCTTATTAAAATAAAGATTAAGTGTTGCTATAGCGCTTGTTAAAAAAAATTAACTTAGACTATATATTTTGAAAATCTAAGTATTGAATTGCATATTTTTTATGTTCTTAGCACATATGTAAAATTTTATATCAATCGGATGTTAATTATTATTTGATTCATAAATTTATTTTTTATGCATAGTTTTATACTATGAAAACTTAAAACTTAAATATTTGATTGATGATATAATTAACTATTAATCTTTGATTCTTTTGAAATTTTGCAAGCACGAAGGATATTGGAAGAAAATGTAATCCAATAGTGGATTTGTCAAAATTGAATAAAAAGATATTGAGTAAAGTTATAGCCAAACTTTTTTTTAAAAAAAAAATTAAAAAATAAATCAATCTAACATGGAAGATTCCCAATTCTCATGCAATCAACCATTTCCCATATCTGTTATGGGTTTTTATTTAATTATTTTTTTATTGTATAATTCGATAGTTGGGAGATGAAGAATACGAATCTTGGATGTCTTCATTGAAAACATTATAAGCTATTAACTAATTAAATTACAAGATTCTTGGAGTTACTGATATAGTATTATTATTTAAAACAGAAACAACTTTGAAGTTTTAGTGTGCGTTTGGAACGCACGGAAAACCTTCGTTCTTGCGTTTTGCTGAAAAATAGTGGGTCTCGTGCATTGTTCACTGGACTCGTAAGTAATTTTTTCAAAAAAAAAAAAAAAAAAAAAAACTTTAAAACTGGATTCCATGACATTATTCACACATTTAAAAATTATTTTGCTATACTGTTTTCAGTTTTTAGTTTTTAGTTTTCAGTAATAAGCAGTATCTAAATAGACTCTTAGTCAATGTTGAGGTAGGTATAATGTTAAACCGATAGCAATTATGGTGCCCATTTTTGTCCCCCCCCCCCCCCCCCCCCTTTTTTTTTTAATTTTTTTAATTTTTTTTACTTTTTTTTAATTTCTTAATTTTGTTCTCGAAGAATGAGACACTCCATGAAAAACTACTGACACATGGCTTGTATAATACCTCTTCCTTTTTTTTTGTGTGTGGATAATTCAACGGGAAAATGATTTGAACTTTGAATGACTCTATAAAAAACACTAAGAAGTACCAATTAAGTTATGAAGTTTCTTAGCTATAACACCACATCTGATTACATAATTTTATACCAATTTCTCTTTGTCTCTCTGTCTCTCTCTCTCTCTCTCTCTCTCTCTCATCACTTCAATTCTCTTTCACTTTAATACACTCATGACTCATGTTAGCATTCTCAGTTCTCACTTTATCTCTCATTAGATCATTTTTTTCATTTTAATTTTTTTAGTTAAAGGAAATTATAAAATTTTGTGTATTTTTGTGTGTGTGTTTTTTGGATGTCAATATATTACACTTCTCTTTTTATTACATTCTGTATAATTTAAGTGTTTTAATGACTACCCTATAGAAATTTCCTATAGCCCCCACTATCCAATAGCTTAGCTAAAGCCAAAATTATCACTATTTTAAAGAGTAAACCATTAGAACATTCACATCAGTCTTATTAAAATTTTAGTGAAACTGATCCAAAAAACTTTACTTTTTTTATTTTAACTATTTCTTTTTTCAAACACATAGATTAGCCTTAATACTATATAGGAATTAAATATTATTTCCTCCCTTTCACAATTTTTAATCCTAAATTCTACAACTATAAACAACCACTAAGCACAATCATAACATAGCATATACAGCCCACCCACAAAAGCCAAAAGCCACTCAATTTCCACAAAGAACCCAAATCACAAAACCACTAAAATGAAAATAAAAATATCTAACCGCCACTAGAACAACCAGATTATACCACTATAACAATACCAGAACAGCCAAATCACACCACCACTAGCAACACCAAAGCACCAGGTTTGAGAGAGAGAAAGAAGATCACATCACAATTGCACCACCATTGACCCACCACCAAACTAGATCACACCACCTTTGATCCACTGTCTTACCCATTGGAGAGAGAGAGAGAGAGAGAGAGAGAGAGAGAGAGAGAGAGAGAGAGAGAGAGAGAGAGAGAGAGAGAGAGAGAGAGAGAGAGAGAGACAAACAGAG